>NC_087206.1:45804877-45898489 GCF_015104395.2 Macrobrachium nipponense | reverse complement strand
ATAGATTTTTACTTCTTTCGATTACAAGGTTACAACGAAATGAGAGAAAAAAAATCAGCAGTTATTTAGTATATAAAGTAGGCGCTGAAAGTCTTAACACCCCAGTGCAATTTAGGCAAACACACACACGCGCACCCTTTTCGACCTGTCAAGGAATGCAAAAATTTAGTTAAGATATTGAAATGGTGTGTCAGTTTACCTTAGACTTTCTATTATTTGGTAGCACCAAATTTGTTCTCTTTAGCTGCCTTCAGCCGTCGAGGAACACTTTCATTGAGGTCAGATCTCTGGTTCGATACTGTTCCAAGCAGCGATGATGGCGGCTTTGAGTTTCTAGATATTGGAGCAGTCAACCTTCTGCAAACGTTGTTTAATGATCGACCACAGATTTTCAATGGGACTAAAATCAGGGGAATTAGGGGGCCAGTCACTTAAAAGCTCCGCACCATAATCCTGCAACCAGTTCTTAATCAATGGCGTTGTGTGGCACCGTGCGCCGTCATGCTGAAGAATTGAAGCACCTTTCTTCTCAAAGCTCCCCTCTAAATATTCATTTAGCACAACGTAATAAATGTGCTGGTTCACTCGTTCATTATTTTCCAAAGTAGTAATACACAATTCCCGAACTCCCTCATAACCATAGAACCCCATACCATCAAAGTTTTTGGGAAACTTTCCATAAGGACGAGTAAGTTTGTCACTGCACTTGTAAAGGTGGGGACTTCGCCAAACTTTCGTTGAGGTGCTTGCCGAGCAATGGAATGTGGATTCGTCAGTGAACAACACTTTTTTTCCAGTTATTAACGTCCCATTTACCAAACCTATGAAAAAAAACCTTTCGTTTCTTAATATGGACGTCAGTTAGCTTGCTCTTCTTAGGAGCCACAACACTCTTGAATCCCAACTTGCGTAACAAGTACGTCTGTAAAGTACGTACTGTACACTTTCCTAAAATTTCAGGGTTTTCTTCCCTGAATTGACGAGCGGTGTGTGAAGGATTAAGCTCTGCTTCCCTTCTCAGTAGCGAAATAGATCATTCAGACAGCAACGGGGGCCTCCCAGACTTCTTGGCGGGAAGAGGTACCTCTTCCTTCCCTGACGCCTTATACCTCGCAACAATGTTCTGAAATGTTCGACGCTTCAAATCCGTCTGCCGCACAATTTCAGTGGTATTTAACCCTAATTCAAAACACTGAATGACCCTTACATGATCATCCCTAGAAGTATAAGGACCCCCATTACTCATAAAGGCACAGGGAATGGCAACACAAGGGCAACACCATGAGACAAACAAATCCTGACAGGAGTGCCAGCAAAATAAATCGACTTACACCACGGCTAATAAGCTACTGATCTGTTATTGTTTCCTTAATCAAGGACACAGTGGAAACAATAAAAGGTGCCAATCAGTAATTTTTTCTCTCAGGCATTTTCCGTGACTGATATGGAGGATTCTTTAAAACGCTGAAAGTCTTTATGCAGCTTTCAGGGGTGCAAAGACTTTCAGCGCCCACTTTAATTATTTAGATATAATGGCAATTCTTTTCAAAGTACTACTTCTTTATATCAGAAGTATAGAGTAATCCCTCATTTATCAGATTTTACCTTAACTGAAGGTTGACATAATCAAGACACCATTCCTTTCTGTTGGTCAATGTAGGATGATGCCCATACCCAAAACCCTCTTTTGGTCAATGTAGGATGATGCCCATACCCAAAACCCATGTCTTTTTGTCAAGGAAGTGGGAGGGTTTTGAGGACTCAACAGCGACTACCAAAAATAGGGTTTTCCTACGTCAAAACTTGTTTTTTGATAGCGTAGTTGCGGTCTCATCCTCAAGGAGCTTTAGAAAAGAAACTGACAGGTGACAAAAAGCTCTTGAATTGAAATCATAACAACCCAAAAACATTTTTGGTCCAGAGTCAAGCCACTAGTTTCAAGGTCCCATTCTTTATTCCAAATACCTTTAGGTTTGGCAACAAAGAACAAGAAACTGGGTGCGAACTTACGTCTTTCAGGGTGAAGTTCTGTGGTGACTTACCTAAGCATGTGGGGTATGGTTGCAGTATTGTCAAACCCTCCCCAGCAATAATTAGCATACTCGCCTGTTGGGAAGACCTGTGGTTTGCCGCTGTAGCGCCTATGGGTACAAAATATCCATGCCACCTTCCGATACACAGTGTAGTCGAATTTGTGGCAACTGCTGCTAGTGTAAGAAAAAACAGACCTTTGGGATGTCTGACATGACCTCTAAGTTAACTTTAAGTGCATGAACTGGACTTAATGTTAAGTTTGCTAATTCTAATTACTTCAAATAGGAAACTTCCTTCTTAACCCTTAAACGCCTAAGCAGTATTCAGAAATCGTCTCCCGTATGCCGGCGGCGTTCGGGAGTGAGCGCCAAAGTGGAAAAAGTTTATTTTAAAAAATCACAGCACCCTTAGTTTTCAAGATTAAGAGTTCATTTTGGGCTCCTTTTTTTGTCATTGCCTGAAGTTTAGTATGCAACCATCAGAAATGAAAAAAAAATATCAGTATCATATATAAATATTGGAATATATGACATTGAGAAAATTTTTTTTTATATAATTGTATACAAATCACGATGTGAGCAAAACAGTTAAAGCTAATAAGTTAATTATTTTTTCATTGTATTGTGCACTAAATTGCAATCATTTTGGTATATAACAAATTGTAAAACAATCTAAGAAACTCAGAGAAAATATTACCACAATATGATGCATGAATTCGTAACACGCGGACGTAAAAATAACTTGTTTTAAAAAATTCACCATAAATCAAAATATTGTGCTAGACACTTCCCGTTTGTTGCAAAATGAAGGTAATAGATTGAATATTACTAGACTGTAAGTGTTGTAGCTTACAATTGCATTACTGACCATTTCGGTTGACTTAAAGTTGACTGAAGGTAGAATTTTTTCTATTTATCATGATTTATATGAAAATATTTCCAAATCGATAAAAGCTCCATCCCCGAGTTATTTTTTGTTGTAATCTACATGGAATTGTGCACATTTTTATATATCAAACTTTAAATAACGGCTTATATAAAACGGTGCAAACATTACGACAATCGGACGAAAGACTTTCCGATTTTTTTGGCAGTTACCACGTGGACGTAAGGAAAGTTTTTTTTTCAAAAATTCACCATAAATCGAAATATTGTGATAGAGACTTCCAATTGGTTGCAAAATGAAGGTATTGATTGAATATTACTAGAATGTAAGAGTTTTAGCTTACAATTGCGTTTTTCGACCATTTCAGTCGAGTCAAAGTTGACCGAAGGTTGAAATTTTGGCACTTATCATTATTTATATGAAAATATTTCAAAATTGATAAAAGCTACAACCATGGGTGGTTTTTAGTTGTATTCTACATGAAATTGCGCCAATTTTCATATAAAACTTTATGTAACGGTTAATATAAAATGGTGCAAACATTACGACAATTGGACAAAAGAATTTATGATTTTTTCGGCAGTTACAGCGCAGATGTAAGGAAAGTTTTTTCAAAACTTCACCATAAATCGAAATATTGTGCTAGAGACTTCCAATTTGTTGCAAAATGAAGGTAAATGATTGAATATTACTAGAATGTAATAGTTTTAGCTTACAATTGCATTTTTTGGACCATTTCGGTCGAGTCAAAGTTGACCAAAGGTTGAAATTTTGGCACTTATCGTTATTTATATGAAAATATTTCAAAACTGATAAAAGCTACAACCACGGGTTGTTTTTTGTTGTAATCTACATGAAATTGCGCACATTTTCATATATGTAAGTTTATGTAACGGCTATTATAAAACAGTGCAAACATTACGACATTCGGACGAAAGACTTTCCGATTTTTTCGGCAGAGTTAATGCGCAGACGTAAGGAAAAAGTTTTTTGTAAAAATTCACCATAAATCGAAATATTATACTAGAGACTTCCAATTTTATGTAACGGTTAATATAAAATGGTGCAAACATTACGACAATTGGACAAAAGAATTTATGATTTTTTCGGCAGTTACAGCGCAGACGTAAGGAAAGTTTTTTCAAAACTTCACCATAAATCGAAATATTGTGCTAGAGACTTCCAATTTGTTGCAAAATGAAGGTAAATGATTGAATATTACTAGAATGTAATAGTTTTAGCTTACAATTGCATTTCTTGGACCATTTCGGTCGAGTCAAAGTTGACCAAAGGTTGAAATTTTGGCACTTATCGTTATTTATATGAAAATATTTCAAAACTGATAAAAGCTACAACCACGGGTTGTTTTTTGTTGTATTCTACATGAAATTGCGCACATTTTCATATATGTAACTTTATGTAACGGCTATTATAAAACAGTGCAAACATTACGACATTCGGACGAAAGACTTTCCGATTTTTTCGGCAGAGTTAATGCGCAGACGTAAGGAAAAAGTTTTTTGTAAAAATTCACCATAAATCGAAATAATATACTAGAGACTTCCAATTTGTTGCAAAAAGAAGGTAAATGATTGAATATTACTAGAATATAAGTGTTTTAGCTTACAGTTGCATTTTTCGACCATTTCGGTCGAGTCAAAGTTGACTGAAAGTTGAAATTTTGGCACATCATTATTTATATGAAAATATTTCAAAACTGATAAAAGCTACAACCATGGTTTGTTTTTAGTTGTATTCTATATGAAATTTTGCACATTTTCATATATAAAAACTCTATGTAATGGCTAATATAAAATGGTGAAAAAATTGCGTCAAAATGACGAAATAATTTCCGAGATGTGTCACTGATGCTTTTTAGTGCAAGAAAGAAAGAAATTCGCACATGCGCGCCTGGGTAACGCTTGTAAACAAAACAACAGGTTGATCCGTGAACTCCCAGCATCCCTCAAGGTGTGTGATTCAAAATTTTTCGCCAAGTCGGCCTATAACTATTTTTCCTTGAATATTAAAAAAATCTTTTTTGCGTCAACGTATCATACGTCAATTAGGCACCCAACAGACAATTTTCGTCGATGTGTAATACCTCCAATAGGTGTTCAAGGGTTAAAGGAGTTCCATTCTTGGCCAGGAATGACAGTCCAGAGGACAATAAAAATTGATTGTCAGCTCTTTGCTTGATGTATTGTCCCTGTCTACGAGAGCCCAGTTTGCTAATACAGTGGACCCCCCGTATTCGCGTTCTCCAGATTCGCGGGCTCACACATTCGCGGATTTCTCTGGGGAACGTTTCCCTGCATTATTCGCGGAAAATTCACGCATTCGTGGTATTTTTCTATGATAAATATCCACAAATTCCTGGTTTTTTTGATGAATTTCATCATCAAATGCACTTTTTGTGATAAAACTATTAAAAAACCAAGTATGAAAATTTTTAGTGGGTTTTCTTCAGTTTTAACTAACAAAATAGGCTGTTTTTAGCATTTTCATAGGGGTTCCAAACATTTGCGGGTTCTAACTATTCACGGGGGGGTCTGGTACGCATCCCCCGCGAATACGGGGGACCACTTTAATACTAGTTCCTGATGCTAATGAAATCAAGAATAATGCATACTGTAGATTGTGAGTTGTGGTTGTCCCCCTCTAAAATGAAGATCCATGGTCTACTGAATTGCTGAGCTGATCAAAGTCTAAGCACCTGTTCAGGGACCAAGTAACCGGAACCCTTCTAGAGCGGACCTTTGTAGTGCAAAGGACCGCAGAAGGTAAGTGACAACTATACTACAGTCAAATCACGAAATCATAAATCAATGATTCTATTAATGCTGCCTTGTATTCCATGACTGCTGTAACTGCAAGGCATTATCTTCAAATTTTTGACTGGGCTCTCGGTATGGATATAATGTAACTAAGCATCTTCCGTATATACTGGTATTGCCAGATATATGAATAAGCATCTTCCGTATATACTGGTATTGCCAGATATATGAAGTATTTAATTTTTGCACTAGGTACCTTGCAATGTTGGGCGAATATTTACAAGGTATAGATAATACTTAAGAAAATCCACTTGTGAAGGTATTGGCTTAGGAGGATCCTTAAAACTACTTTACATCTTACTAAATGGGATAAAGCAACGGAAGGTTTTGGAATTTATCTCTTCGCCTGTTAATAAAGTAATAGGAACCAATGCCTGTTTGGCCCGTTTGGGGCTATTAAGTGACCTGTTCCTTAGTAGTAGGTTAGGAGTTGGCTCAACACACTCGAAATCTGTAACTATGGAGGAAAGGGTATATAGTCTTCCTTATGTTCCAGTCTTGTAGGAAGGCCTCTTTTGTTGTTGATTGCCTGGCAGTTTGTGGTTCTCATATGTGGCAAATAGGTCAACTTCCATTTGTGGAAGCACATTGGTTATTCTTTGGAAGAGTGGTTGTCCAATTTCACTCTGTTAAGGCTGTCATTTTCCTAGATAGGGAGTCTATATTACACTGAGACATCCCATAAGGTGAATTGCAGACAAGTACCACTTCCTTTCTTGCCCCCATTGAAGGGTGGATAGCTTCACCATATTGAGAGGAGGTGAGTATCGTACCAAACTCTTATTGTAGGACACTGCATTCATGTTGTCTAGAACCAACTATATGTCTCTCTTCTGGAGGTTTGAATTTTTTTAGAGACAAAAAGACAGCCATCAGCTCCAGGAAATTGATATGACAATTCCTTGGAGTATCTGAACACCTCCCTGCCACCTGACGTTCATCTCAACAACCTCCCACCTGTCAACAATGGAAATCTGTGTGTATTGTCATTCATACAGACTGAGGAGTCAGGGTGAACTGTGTCACCAGAGATTCCTTCCAGGATCAAGGCCAAAGTATCTCCCCAACTTTTTCAATCTTTTGGTAAGGTCGGTCTCGCATCTTGTTTGT
This sequence comes from Macrobrachium nipponense, assembly GCF_015104395.2. Taxonomy (NCBI): domain Eukaryota; kingdom Metazoa; phylum Arthropoda; class Malacostraca; order Decapoda; family Palaemonidae; genus Macrobrachium; species Macrobrachium nipponense. Next base: position 45,891,623 of record NC_087206.1, on the reverse strand, counting down.
TGCATGGGACTTCACATTCATTTGTTGTAATCCAAGTATTTGATCTATTATTGATGCAAATTGCAACAATCCCGTCACATATTCTAACAGCCTTTTGGAAACTCTGGGCTGTGCCATACACATTTTGAGGACTTGCCTCATTCTGTTTTGAGTAAGATAGGGAGAGACAAGAAGCCATGAAAAGTATCCCAACATAGTCCCAGCTACTGAAAGTGTCTGTTGGGTGTGAGGTGGGATTTTGCCAATTTATCATAAAACCTTTGGACTGTAGTCAGTTGACCACTGCTCTTAGGTTTTTCAAGCACACTTTTCTTGTGGGCCCCCAGATCAACCAGTTGTCTAGGTGGGCTACTATAGTTGTATTTCTGATTTCTTGAAGAATTACCATTACCCACTTGTCAAATCTTAGGGCAACATTTAGCCCACAGGGCATGTCTTTGAACCTGCACATATCTTTCCCTTTCCAGAGCCTTAGAAAGAGACGAAAGGGAACAACGACAAGGACGTGCCAGTATGCATCTTTCAGATCGAAGTTCCTTTTAGAACAATTGAACACACTAGGGCAATGGTAGTAATTTGGAAAATATGGCAAACAGTGTGCTTGTCCAATGTTGATAGGTCTAGGATCACTCTTCATGGTTTCTTCATGGTTCCCATTAACAGGGGCTTTCTGCACATAATATTCCAAAGAGGAGCCTGGTTTTTGGAAGTACCCCTTTACAGGAGGCGGATGGGTGAGACTGTTCCCACCCCAGCCTGTTTAAAATTAGTGCTATGTCCCCCCATAGGGAAGATTTCAACTGCCAATGGTGTCATTGAAGTCGACCCCCAACCATACCATTCCCATTGGTATCCACCTCTTCCATTCCTCTACCTCTGTCATTGATAGGCATTCCACTTGTTACTTTTCTACTTCCTATAAGAGGGTCTTTTCTTATTGCTGTTTTTGTCTTTTTGTGAAGCATCATCCCATCTGAAGACCTACCTGTCCTTTAAGGAAAAACCCTTTTGGGGTGACAGAAGACTTGCATTTTTAAGTGAGCCTTTTTAGGTTGGGTAAGGGGATGTTTTGGATTTTTGTTTCCTAAATTCCCCTTTTCCTAAAAGAGAGTATTCTCATACAATTCAGTTGGTGGGCTTGCTCATTAAGTTTTCAACTAAAGCAGACTCCTCAACAGGTCCTTACAGAAAGGGTTATGATGTAATCATGAAGTTACATTGGGAAGTGATTAATTGGAGCCGTCCAATGTTTCCATTTGCACATTTTGCGCCACAATAGAAAGTTATAAGATGCTTGCCATAGGGTTCTTGTAAGACTTTTAACCACAACAGCAACAATTGCTCTGGAACATTTTGGAAGACTTTTGATGGCAACTTCCAGCAAGGTGGTAAAGGTTATAATACTAAAGAGGTGGATCCTAGTATGAAATTCTCTGAGATTCTTCCCATAAGGGTCCTAAACTGCTGTGTAGCTATAAATAAAGGAGGCTTTTCCCCTTCAGAAGGGAGCTGTAGTGGGCAACACTACAGCCCATACCTTGATGGAGTTTTCCAAAACTGGGATGACCCAAGACAAATGCATTTAATTCTGCCATTATCTCTTTAGTCTTTTTAATCACTACAAAATTTGGAGAATCTGTCTTTACAAGATTAATAATTTTGAAAGTGAATAATTTTGAAAGTGAAGGGTGTCACGAACCCCGAGAGAGGTCCACTCCAAGTTCGATATGAAAATAAACAAAAAAGAATTCAACACCAACAATTGAAACTGGGGATACTAATATAGAAAGAAACACTAACAAAACAAAGGTTTATTTACAAGCTTACTAACAAAGATAAATGCAGAATGGTATCTCCTATTTACATACTACAAGTAAAATTTTACAATGCGTGAACTGGGGAAACAGTGGGGTAATGCAAATACTTGCTGGCCAGTTTTGCGCTGTCGGAGATCTATGCTCGAAGCGGTGGCTTCACAAAAGGAGAACTGTAATTGCAGACCTCTTCCTGGCTCAGTATTGCAGAAAACAATGTCTATTCTTGATACTCGAAGGGCAGGAACTCCTCGAAACCTCTTGTAGAACGTTTCTGCTCTCAAGGCTTGCTCAACAATGAAAATACCTCGGTCCTTCTCTCTAACTGGAAGACTTGACCAGAATCCAACTAAATTCTCGAGCGCCTTTTTCTCTCTGATCCTTCGTCTGTTCCTTCTTCTCTTATCTCTCTCTGATGATCTCTGATCTCTGCTGCTGAGCTCTCACTGAAGATCTGATCTGTGACTCTCACTGATGATCTGCTCCCTCCTACTTCGTCAGTCATATTTATACGGTAACCTGGGGGCGGGGCCTACGGGGGCGGAGCATGAACGTCACAGACTCCCGAGATGACCAGATCGTCTTAGAAGAATCTCGACGAAGTATTGCATCTTATTTCGCTGTATTTTCTGCTGATGTGACGGTGCGTCGCATTCCACAACACTCCTGCCGATTCTAGAACCATCATGAGAACAGGTACCTCCAACACATGAGCGAAAGCCTCCGTGCTGCAGAACTTCTTGAAGAAGATGAGTTTTCCTTTCCCTTAACTTTGCTATAAAGCAATTACCAGGACAAAGGGACAGAAGGCTGGAACTCTTTGGTGAAAAACTTTTGTGCCAATAAATGGTGTCTTCTATGGCTTTTAATGTTATAGACACAGGCAAGAAGACCATTTCTGTTAGTGATCTTTCACATGTACAGCTTCAATCATAATTTTTCTCTCATTATTTGGATGTTTACTATAGTGAGAGAACATGCGCACTGATGCGTCAAACCAAGGATCTTGGTATCATCAGGGATGAGTATTGTGGCCCAAGTCTAGTTCTGATATGAAGTTTTGTATTCAGAACAGACACAAGAATGGTTTCAGGTCATAATTCCAACACTAGACTTTATTTGGGCAGCAAATGCATCCCCTCTCACTTTTAGGTTGCAGGATACAGTATTTTTACACTTTGGAGGGTACTGGACCAACTTAAATTCCTTTTCAGAATAATGCATCTTGTTGCTCATACATTATCATTCTGTGGCAACAACATTTTTGGATGTTATTCATAATTTCTAAACAGATTTGATTAAATACCACAAATTGTTTATCCCTTCTGGGGAAGTTTGCGTAATCCGACTGAGCATCTTCAGCCGAGCTGCAACTGCTTGTTCCCCAGGGCAGAGGTCCTGGGTGAATTACATAACCCTTTGAAACTGTTGTCATTTCCATTGGGTTCAGGTGGATCCTTGTATCCCTTTCGAGGGAAGGATCCTAATTTCCTTGCAGAATTAATCAAATGCCTTAAGCTGTGTATCCCGTTTAGGGAAACTTGCACATTTTGACTGAGCTTCAACACCTGAACTGTAACTGCCTGTTATCAAAGAGGCAGAAGTCTTGGGCAAGTTACAATACCCTACTGAAAATATAGGAATTTTAGTCAGTCACATGGATTCTAGTATCCCTTTTGGGGGAAAGATTCTTTTCAGCATAGATAGCTGCAAAGTGGGATGAATTCCTTCTAGAAATAACTGCCAGTTACTAAAAGGGCAGAAATCTTGGATAAGTTACCATGCTCTACTGAAAATATAGTAATACCATTCTGAGTCAGATGGATCCTAGTATCCCTTTTGGGGGAGAAATCCTCTTCAGCATCGATAGCTGTCAATGGGGATAAAAATCATTTTATAAGGCTTCTCCCATGGCTACCTGAAATTTGTGTCCCTGATCCTTTTGGATTCAGCAGGGTTATTTCAGTGGCAATGCCCCCTCATATTCCATAGTAAGGCTATCTCTTCCATGTAAAAATCCCTCTATTTCACTCATGGGTTTAACCTGGTAGGTAGTGGGGACAGACTTTACAAGGTTTTTGCCCAAACATAAAACACCTGGGAAGTACTGGGGACTGATGCTACTGGGTTTTGACCCAAACATAAATCTTGGTCTGCTGCCAGAGTTTTGCCGGAATGATATAATTTCCCCTTTCTTTAGTCCTACTGAACTCTTGGAATCACTGGGACAACTTAATTTGAGCAGTTCAATCCTTACAACTCGCTTGGAGTTGGTATGAGCCATACCCACTGGCACAAAATGACACAAGCAATTTGATACGGAACACTTGAACTGAGGGTCCTGCATAATGGCAGCCCTATAGCGATATAAAGCAAGTTGTTATTAGAAGCCAGTCAGTATTAAATTATTAATGAGGGACACCTCTGTAGTTCCTCGTACAGTTTTGATATTTTGTAATAGATTATATCAGAAATCTATGTTAACTTAAGCCCTTTGAAGCTTAAGTTACTTTTGACAGCCGTATATGGCTGTACAGTGTCTTTTTGCACGAGCTATGTCAAATTTTAATCTAAATTGTCATACCATTTGGACTAATACTAACTTGTTTAGTACTAATTTGTTTAGTTAGCCCAAGCCACTGTTTTTAAATGGCTTTAGGTTATTTAATTATACCTAGGATATGGTTTGTGTCCCGTCCTAGGCTATCTGGGCTAAACTAACACTTAGTAGGGTGAGGTGGGTGAATATCGACCGAGGGGGAACACCAACTGAATTTTCTGGTATGAAAACTATTTCAAATTTTGTGCCAAAACTCAACACTTAGTAGGGTGAGGTGGGTGAATACCAACCAAGGGGGAACACTGACTGAATGCTCTGGTATAAAAACTATTTCAAATTTCATGCCAAAACTCGCCACCAACACAGCAACCATCTCAGTGAACAACACGAAAGCAACAGGTTTGTCTCTGTTTATCAGGTAAGAAAATTTATTTTTGGGATGTCTCTTATAATTTTCCACACTTCTCATATAGCGTTTTACATCCGTCAATATGGTGTGATTGTTTCTAGTTATGTTTCATTACGATATTTAGCCATATTGACATGTTATTAAATGAAATGAAGTGTGTCCTTTTGAAATGGCTACCACGGCACTATTGTAAAAAAAAAAAAAAAAAAAAAAAAAAAAGTGGGGGGGGGGGGGGGGACTACAGACTGTAAACATGCTGAGAAACTTCAACCTCCAACACAGATGTGTGAAATTATGAATATTTTGAAATATTTTTAGTTTTGAATATTTTGAAATTTGAATATTCTTGAAATACATGACAAAATGTGGAAAAGTATTTTTTGTGTGAAAAGTTGAAGGTGATATTTAGTGTACTGTACAGTAGGGCCTCGATAATCGCGGGGGATAGGGCCCAGAACCCCCCGTGATAAGTAAATACCCGTGTTATCCTGGTACCCCCCCTCAAAATTTGCTTTAAACTGCCTACTTTAATAAGTAACCCACCCAAGACCACTAATTCAATGTTTATAACTGCCTACTTTAGTTCAAGCACCAAATATGTCTTCAACTATCACCTTACACTAAATTCAAGACAGTTTCAAAGTTATTCTTTCCTATCTTCAATTTCCCCTTCATCAGATCAGCAAACAAAAGTATATTACCTAACAATTCCTTTCTATTTTCATGATTTGGCTGCTGCACCAGACTAAAAGTACATAGTACTATATCTATTTCGTGAATGAACATATTTATGATAAAAAAAAACATGATTTACTGTAATGATTACAGCACCCAACTATAATATCATTGTATAAACAGCAAAATACAGCACTAAATATCTATTTTTGTATTTTGTTTACCTTTAGAATCAGCTGATGGACGTTTATTACCGAAAAAATTATTTTGGAAAACAATTGTTGCTAAAAGAAACTAATTTATTAATAGAATTATTATTGAGAGCAGCAGCTTGGGACGAGAGTAACTTGACTAGCTTAGCTCGAGAATAACAATGAAATTTGTATTTTAAATATTTTTATGGTGATAAGAAATGAAACATCGATAGTGATAAGATATTCTCTTGTATACTGTTATAATATGTGATAATCATTGAGTCAACTATAAAAGTTGTATTGAAGCACAGTTTCGTAAATCACAGAAAGAATAAAAATATGGGAACACATTTGTACCTACATATGTCGGGGACCATCTTGTTCTTTTATTACGACAATAATAGATCAGTATTATAGTTTTTTTTCTGTAAGTGATGAGAGAGAGAGGGAGAGAGAGAGAGAGAGAAGAGGGAAGAGAGAGAGCGAGAGAGAGAGAGACGAGAGAGAGAGAGAGAGAGAGAGAGAGAGAGAGAGAGATTTTGCCATTTACATTCATAGTAATTGAAAATGTGTGAATGAGTTTATCCTAAAAATGCATTATCATAAAAAAAGAAGAAGAAAACACAGTAATTAGTGAATCTTGCTCTATGATAAAATTCACAATTTTGTTAATTTTCCGGGATATAGTATTTGGGCTCCAAAAAAAAAAGGAAGTAAAGTGATTTATGATAAAGTTTAGAGGATACTTATGTAAAATGCAATGTAGCTTGTAGAACGGTGTATCCACTATCACATTAAGCAAAAATAGTATGTACAAATGAGACTGTAGGTTTGGTGACGTCACGGTGATCATACTTATTTTTTTCGTGAATGAATATACATTTATGATAAAAAATAGTTACTGTGCTGCTTACAGTACCATACTGTAATATTAATGTAATCACATCAAAATAAAGTAATCAGTGCATACTGTAAACTTAAAAAGTGTATTTTTGTCTTTTGAAAAATGCATTCCCCAAGGAATTATTCCTTGAAGAGGCTTTTTAGTATGAAAATAAGCCAATAATATATAAGATATGCGTTTTATTATGAATATATGACAATAATATATAAGGTAAAAATGGTTTGATTACGTTTACGCTTCGTCGCCGATCGCAAACAACAATACGATAATCTATGACAATTATTGTTTGTATGACTGCAGTGTTCAGAGAAGTTGATTACGTTATACAAAAACAATAATGAAGTTCGAATTGAAAATTAATGTTTTCCTAAATGTTATTGCTACTGTAATAACACTACTACTATTAACATTTCTAAAAATGTTAAGAATGACAAAGGTCACTGTGAAGTGTAACTCAATGTTTACATTTCTGCTGGCCACTCAACTACAAGTTAAGTTGATGTCAATGATGTGGAATAATTCCATGAATAGGCTATATATTATGAAGATATGCCAATAATATATAAGGTGAGAATGGTTTTATTACCTTTATTGTCAGTTAATATCATAATGTGAATCTGTTAATGCATTTGCTGGTTATCGGAACCAGACGAGGCTTAGCCTACCATGGACAAGCCTGTGATGCTGGGATTCATACCAGCGATATAGACTGAGAAGTGGTCCAAGGAAAAATCTGTGATTAACTGAATCTGTGATTGCTGATCCGCGACTATGCGAGGCGCCACTGTAATGCAACATCAGTATCATTATGCTAAAAACAGGATATTTTTATTGGGTGGGTTCAACTCTACCTATTCATATGTCTAATGTCATTAAGTCTTTCTGATCTAGCCTACTGCCTTCTTGGAAGATTGAGTATCACTCATATTATGCTAAAAACCGGAAATTTGGTTTTTGGAGGATTCCCCCACCCACCCCGGTCGGTGTTTGCCCGCGTTTTCGGAGCACCAACTATTTCCCAAAAATGTTTAAAGTGCAAAATATGACACTTATTCTCTGAGTTAAGGATTTATGAGTATACCATAGGTGGGCCATGTTGTGCAGTTTGTTTTGGACACACACTCTCAGGTACAAAATGGACTTTTTAGGTAATTTTTTTACTAATAGGTCGGTATTCACCAACCTCACCCTACAACAACAGTAGGATATTTCCTAAATTGTTCTCTCTTAGCTTAGTATAGGGCATTGCCTAATCCAGATTGTTCTAGATCAAATGTAAAGCTATATACAAACAAAGTTACTTACATGTAAATTCATAGTTAAGCTAACAACTTTTGTCAAACTCAGATTGTTTATATCTAGCCCTAGGCTATTTGGTCTACTATATAAAACAACAGTAACTTTCTAATATGAAACTCACTGATGTGAAATTTTATAGCTAGGCTATCACCTAGTATAGGGTATTGTCTAACCCTCATTAATTTACCTTCAAGGTATGGGATTAACCAGGTGTAATTTGTTCAAGATAGGCTACAGCCTCATAGTCCATTTGCTGTATGTACTGTTTATGGTCTATATAAAACAGTAAATTACTAATCAAGCTAGGGTACCCTATCACCTAGCCTGGGTTGTAGTTGAAATCAGCCTAGATTATTTCATTCCCTTTTAAGGGTATACACATGATAGCCTACAGTATTAAGACAATGCTTAAATATACAAGTTATATAAATTGGGAAATGTTTGTAGCCTTTTATCTAATCCAAAGGTCTTTTTTTCATCCTTAAGGATATATAATCCTAGGTTATATGCTACCCATAATATCTACTACAGTCTAGCCAACATATTCTCACTGAATCAACGTAGATTGTAGGCTACTGCCTGGTAGTCTAATACCGACATCGTAAGCTGAAAAGATTATCTATTATTAATAATAATACTTGTGGAACATTTCTTTAGATAAAACAAACAAATAGAATGATAAATTCTTTAAAACAATTTTCGTTTCTACAAACAGCTAACGATCGCAAATTGTAAGAAGTGTCAACATGTACTGGCGAAAAAGCCGGTTTACGGCTTTACACGCACATTAAAATCACTGTTCCACAGTCTAAACTAAATATTTTTGGATGGAACTTGAAGTTACATGCAGGCAGTCCCCGGGTTACGATGGGAGTTCCGTTCTTGAGACGCGTCGTAAGCCGAAAATCTCCGTAAGCCAGAACATCGTCAAAAATCCTAAGAAAACTTTACTTTTAATGCTTTGGGTGCATTGAAAACTATGTACGTAAACTGCATTCTTATGGCATTTTTCATAAAAAAAAACTTTAAATATTGATTATTTTGCATTTTTGGTGTCATATTTCATCTGCCAGATGATTGTTGTAGGCGTCGTAACCCTAGAACTTGCGTCGTAACCATGGAAATAATGTCTGATGAATATAATTGAAAAGCGTCGTAACCTCGGAACGTCGTAAGCCGAGACCGTCGTAACCCGGGGACTGCCTGTACTCAACTTTCAAGATGGAAGTTTCCATGAACTTCTTTATGAAATCAAATGGCGAAGAATGAAACTCCTGGAGCTAACGATCCTAATTCGCTAGCGCCGACAAGTAGTCCTGGAGAAAAATAATGGTTTAAGGTTTTTCACACACTAAAATTATTGTTCCACATTATAAACTGACAACATTTTAATTTAAATGAAACTTAAAATTGTACACTTAGCTTTCAACTTATATGTCTCCATGAACCTCAATAATGAAACTAATAGGTAAGTGAAGAATGAAATTCTCTGACCTAGCCTAATGATCATAAATCATAAGAAGCGCCAACAAAATAATTTACTCACAATAAACCACTGCTCTACAGTCTAAATAAAAATTTTTTTTGTCTGGAACTTAAAACTATGCACTTAGCAGAATCAATAAGTGAAGAATGGACTTCTCTGAGCTCTGGTTTCTTGACCGACCAGAAAGGGAATGGCACCTTGGTCGGATTTTGGTCGTATGTAAAAAATATGATGGTGGGTATGTGCATAACCACTTCTTCTTCTTCTTCTTCTTGCAATTTTGACGTAGTTGGAAAACTGGGTATTAGTGTTCACTGAGGGTAGCCAAAAGTGCCCTATTATCCTGAGTCCATTTATACTATCATGTGTTACAATGCTTATCATTACAACACAATACCTGGCCTTAAGACCAGTTAAGAGAATTCTTTGACATTAGTCTGGTCACCATGGAGCTCTGAATAGACCATGGAAAGGGTACTCCTTGAGGATGAGACAGCGACTACGCTGTCAAAAATACTAGATATAAAATAAATCCAATAAATGACAGCCAACACTACAACAGGTGACCAGTAAAAAGAACACTATATCAGTTATGATTTGGTATTCAAACCAAACAACCAACTACCTCAAAGAGAATAGGAATACCTTTCTGATCATACAAACAAGAATTATATATCTGATCCAAAGGATTCTGTCCTTATTTTTCCACAATCAAGTACTCAAAACTAATGAAGAATAACTGAAATAATCATACTCACTATCATAGTCATCAAGGTCATCATAATCACTATCTTCTGTCAACTGAAGGAAGTTAGCTATTAAAGAGATAAAATAATGATGTTAGCCTAAGAATTAATATATTTCTAATATCAAATTACAATAGTTCATTTCATTCAAACAAGTTGACATATTATGTATAACTTTCTAAAATATTTATGCATAACATTTTTGGTAAATACAGGCAGTCCTCACTTAGCAGCGGTATTGGTTAAGGTTTATCAGGGTCAGTAAGCAGTTTATCGGTGCTGATAAACAGTTTAACGGCACAAATAAGTGGTTTATTGGCACTTATGATGTCATAAATGCCATTTATTACCATAATTATTGGTGATTTTCAGTTACTGGTGCTCAACTGGGAACAGAACCCTTTCTGTTAACCGAGAACTGCCTGTATCATATAGGAGGATACAGTATATAGGTTTTAGGCCAAAAGCCAGGCACTGGGAGTAAAAGGGTCAATTAGCACCATGATTATCATATATTGAAATCTTTAAACTGAAAGAAAACCTCAACTTAATTTGTTAGGAGCATAGGTAATTCTAGTGAAAAGAGCACTGTGACATGATATAAACATAACATAGCATTAGGATTAATGGATTTTTCATAAAACATAATTTGTTCACTACGTAACTAAAAAAGCCCTAATTGCAATTTTAGGAGGAGCACGAATATACAGTAATACCCCGGTCTCTAAAAATGCTAATAAATGCTTACTTCTAGAGTTTGAACACTAAATATGACCCTAATCATGCTCCCTAAATATTAATCTAACTTTTAAATGAAATTAAAGTTACTGTAATTTCATTTAAAAGTTAGCTTAATACATTATTCATAAAAAAATAAATGGTTGGTAAAAATATAGGAGTGTGTACATATGTACAACATGGTTCTCTCTTTCTCCCTACTTCTTTAAAATACTATCATGAATTTTTGTATTACAGTTACATTATTATTACCTAAAAATATTAATAGAGAGAGAAGGACGAGAAGAGAGAGAGAGATGAGAGAAAGAGAGACGAGAGAGAGACGAGAAAGAGAAGGAAGAGGGAGAAGGAGGGAGGGAAGGTGGACCCCGGCCAATAAAAGGAGGAAGAGAAGGAGAGATGGAGGGGGAGGAGAGAGAGAGAGAGAGAGAGAGAGAGAGAGAGAGAGAGAGAAACTATTATTTTTATTATTTAATGTTATGTAATTTACACACAAGCTTCAAAATTCATAAATTACATAAAAAATTTAACAAACACCTTTGCAGGGTTTACCCAGGATTTGAGTATGTTGCCTTTGCGTTCGTGCATGACAATTAGTTAGGTTCCAATGAAAAATTTGCCTTATTGTGAATTCGCGCAACCCGAATCACGTAGGATTGAAGTATTACTGTACAAGATAAGAAGCAAAGAGAATATATCTCTCCAAATGGTTTGGTTTGGGCTAAGCATTTTAGAGATAAAGTTGTATTAACAATGGCAGTTCACAATCTTCCACAAAGTTGTATCATTAATGGCAGCTCATAATCTTCCACAAGACAAATGGTTGTAAATTGTAGTTTACAACAACAAAAGCCAACCTTCAGTGTGTTTGTAAGAAACTTGAGGAATAAGGATCGTTGGGATGAAGAGGATGAATAGGTCACATTCCTCCCAAACAAAATATCATGGCCTGACAACAATATGTTCCAGTGAGAGCATATCATCAGACATATGAGTCACATCACAAAGATATACCATATACACTCATGTAACACGCAATTTCGCATATCATGTAATCCCAAATTTTCACCCTTAAAATATGATTTTATCATGTACCTCACATATTATGAGTTAAAATTTACGATACCAAATAAAAAGAGGCTAACCTCTTTTCCCCCTGTTTATCTATTCCATTTTTTAGTTAGGGTAATTCCTTTCCTCCATCTTTTTATCTATCCCATCTATTTAAGTAAAAAAAAGTAAAGGAGAATGCCAAAAGTATCATTAGTGATGTTACTCTTGTGTAAACATACAGCCAAAAACAGCTGATTTGCTAAGAACAACCAAATATGATAACTGCGTTTTTCCTTGCATTTCAAGCATTGTACCATCGTAAAAAATTACCATATTAATATTAAAAATGATCTTAAGGTGAATAGGATTGATATATTTTAACATTACTTTATCCTTATTCGCTATAGAGAAAAGATCGATAATGTCTAATTTTCTTTAAAATAGTGTACTTTATCTAAAAAATTTAGCCTACATTCTAGAGTTGGCCTACTAGTAAGTCAATACAGCACTAAACTTTTCTCAGAATCTGCACATTATTTAGCAGCAACTTTCATACTCTAAATTTGGTATTTAATTTATTTTTATTTTTGAGGGTAGCGAGATGAAAAAAATAATGAATGCATTTCGACGATCATGGGGCATTTGAATGTTGCCGTCAAAACGTAAACAAGTACAACGCCATCTTTTGAGGAAAATGAATACTAAATTATTCGCTAACAGGATAAGCATTTTCTAGCATTGATAAAGATTTACGTTTGCATTTCTTAACTCTTAGTATCATCTAATCTCATGGGTGACATATCGAATATGTAAATACACAGTTGTATAAAAGAAATTATCAAAACTGTATCACATGTAAGTCTTTCAAGCATCCTAAAGCCTCGCAGTGTAAGAGGGATGCGTTAAAAAACTACTTTTTCAACATGAAGCCGCATCACCAACGTGTTATGGGGCATAGCCATTTCATTACTCAGCTCATGGATGCACGAACATTCAGAGGGGAGGATGTCCGCTCACCACCATCCGCCAAACCCCATGAGTAGACAAGGACTAACACTACATTTTATTGAATTACTGAAGGAACATCCATCTGTTTGGAACATCAAATACAAGCATAACAAGATGAGAAACATCAGGAGTGCAAGCTTGGTAACCATAAAATCAGTTATCGAGTTTTGTAAACTGTACATTGCGGAATGAAGACATTACTAAAACGTTGCACACCCTGAAGACACAATTCTACAGAGAAATGTCTGCAATCAACACATCACAGAAGTCTGAAGCTGGCACGGAAGAGCTCTACACTCCGAAGTTATGGTATTTTGATTAGCTGCGTTTCTTGTAATAAAAAATATTTGTGTACTTTGGCCTATATTTGAACCTTACTTCCAAATAATCCTCCCTAAGGACATTATAGATGGCTTCACAGGTTTCGGGGATGATTAGACAGAGGCTCTGTTTTGAAATCCTGGTTGAATATTGGAAGCTTGCATACAATCCTCCAGCTGCAAGAACGAGCTCCTGGTGATATGCTGTCTCGAAAGCTGGTGTCCTGCTTACAGATATATGGTTCAATTTTTTTCCAACAATTTATAAAATGCAAGGATTGGCATTCTTGTGTAATTTTCAAAGTCTGTTGGATTTTCGACTTGTAGCTCCAAAAATATTTTACTGAAGCTTCTCTTAAGAGGTCGCCGAGAAAGCCATTGCTTACACCACAAGGTTCTACGTTTCTTCCTCAAAAGTTTATTTTTTGCAGCACACAGAGCAACTACACCCCACAGTAGTTTCTCCTAGCAAAGTACATCATCGGCAGACATCCTGCCGTTGAAAGCTGCACTGCGAGAACAAGTGAACAGTGTTGAAGTACAGTTTGGCCGCTATTAATTTTTTTCAACATCACTACTGCATCACGTAGCTGATACATGATGGCATAGTGTGCACCATGCTTTAGAGTAAGGAATTCGTGCATGCCAAATGCCTCATTGCTTTGCTTAAAAGGATTGAGTTGGTAGAGACTTCTCAAGTGGAATATCTAAAAAAATATATTTATTTTCAAGTTAATATAAAAAAAAACATATCTGACCACACATTTTCTTTTCATTACTAAGAATTCACACATTTTCTTTTCATTACTAAGAATTCACACATTTTCTTTTCATTACTAAGAATTATTCTCACAACAACAAAGGAGATATAGCATAAGTTTTGCTATTTTAAATTTTAAACAATACGTGGCGTCATCTGTTCGGCCACACAACAAACTAATGGTGGCTGAATCAAGCTAAATCACGCGAGTTCTGGACCACAGAATACCTGCTTTAAGAAGTTCAACTGCATAGCTTTTCTTAATTAAGTATATTAACGTCTTATTTATTGTTTCACCCATACATTTCAAGGTTTTCAAAACCTAGGCTAGGCTAGATTATTGGCACTGAATAGCCTTTCTCTTGGCCACCATTGACAATGTTTTTATTTTTATTTTATGGTTTTTTTCTTCATGTTCTTGTCATAAATCCGAGTTGTCGTAAAACAAGTACGTTGTTAAATGAGGAGTACCTGTACTGCTCCATTTAAGCAGCAAGTTGTAGCTGAAGCTGAGGAAAGAATGTTGATCTAATGACTATTATCATGCACCGGCAACGTGGATGAAACTCTCACAAACTTCGGTATAGTACCATCAAACTCGACCGTAAACAAAATTTGCGAGAAACTTGTTTTAATCACAACTACTGGGCATGAAAGAATACATTTTACTCTTTTCACTCCAATAAAAGATAAATAATTAATTATGTAAAGCTTGTAGTATTCTGATGAGAGCAAGTGAAAATATCGAATGGAATCTGTTAATTTTTTTTACGAAATAAACATGCAGCACCATCTACTAACGAAAAAAAAGAACTAAATTTTGTTCATAAATAATACATATTTAAGTAATATTTCGAATTCAAAACACTTCGTATAATGTAAAATAACCTTGTCCCATATAAAATAAGAGTATCCTGAGATTCATTTGCGCTAACTAAAAGCAAGAAAGTCGCTCTGATTTGAGTTCAATCCAGTAAAATAAGCTTACCTTGCAATCGCCCTCAGCTGATTTTCAAGCCCAAACATTGACTGCTATGTTTGTATTTTATAATGAAAACAAATAGTAATATGAAAATACATATAATATTATTGGGTGCAGTGAAGTAAAGCATAACTTTTTAAAAGATCCATGGAAAAGATGCATATTCATTATGTTTGCACCTTATCATTTGATGTGATTATTACATGCTCTAATTTTATTTAGCTCTAAAATTAGGTCTTCAAAAGTAGCATGATACGCGAGTATATACAGTAATCTTGAGAAGTGTTTTGACACTGCCAAATACTTGCTCTGAGGATGGCAAAGCTCAGACGGTGACAGGGCAGGGGCACCCTGAAAATTAACATGAGCAGAAAGAATGAGTTCTTCCTACTAAACATCCAAGTTAACACATGAAATGACTGACACCTTGTATGACATAGTACTCTTCTGGACCATACATTCCTGCTGCTGGTATGAACATGAAGGGAGATGGAGAGGTCTTCGGGGTTTACTGAAGAAAGATCTTTACTGGACAAAGGACACTATCCTGAGATAAAAACCAGTGTAAAGTAGGAATTGCAAAGGGATCAACGGTTAACTCATGCTTCCCTCAGGATGAAGTCTAAACTACAAAACCTGCAGCAAACAAGAATTCAACAAATCAATGACCAGAATAAGACCACCCAAACAAAATATTAAACTCACCACCATCAAAAGTGACAAAAGCCAGTAGAAACACTGCCTTATGGGTCACATCAAGTAAGGCAGTATCCACTAGATATAGTCTTCCAAGCCCTCTAAGATTGATAGGGAAGGGCAAGTTAAGGAATTCGTGCCTTGTTAGAGCCTGCTCAAGTGAAATCTTTAAAAACTGCTATTCATTTAAAGATATCAAAACATATTTGGCCTCACATACTTTTAATACAAACCTAATTTATTTTCGTAAAAAGCTGCTCACAACATACCATATATTTCTGCGTATAAGATGACCTTTAGATAAGACGAGGCCAAAAATCATGGCAAATTTTCATGAATTCATCTCATATCTGTAGTATAGGACGACTTCTATATTACAAATCGAAATGTTTTTTTGGAGAAAAGTTATTATTTGCAAAAATTAAGCAGTACAACTACAGTATATTAATAATAATGATGACTTAAATAAAGGTTGTTTTGCTTGTTGTATCCAATAACAGTACATATTACTATTATCATATCGTTACTGTATTACAGAATATAAACATCGTCATGTACATCATTTGCATTTGATATTGTTTACATTCTCAAAATCTCGGCCTATTTTTTGTATTATCGATATCTTCATTGCCATTATTTGTTGGGAGAGAGATAATTCGGAGATATACCTTCTATCATAACAAAGTACGTATGGTTGAAAACGTGCACGTGTTACTTCATTGTATAAGCATTGAGTAGGTGTGATTTCTCCAGTTCCAAACATCACTGTCGGCTGGCTGTTATTAGTTTTATTCACCCTCGGTTATAACCTGCATCTTTAATTTACTAGTATTCTTTCTTGAGATCTCCACTGCATGAGAAAAGAACAAAAATGTTTTTTATTTTTACTTATTGAGAATTGGCAGGGTTTAACAATTTTAACGGAGCTCGCCAGTTACGGTAAATGACGTCAGCAAACAGCCATTTCTCAATTCAGTTGTTTATGCAAATACAGTACATGTTTTTACAATAATTGCTTCACTCAGAATTCTAAAAACCGGAATTTTGTAGTGGAGGATGGAGGAGTATCATTAGTATTACAATTGAAGAGAGAGAGAGAGAGAGAGAGAGAGAGAGAGAGAGAGAGAGAGAGAGAGAGAGAGAGAGAGAGAGAGAGAGAGAGAGAAATTGCCTTGGTCAGGTTGTTACAATGATAGATATCCACTTGCAAAAGTTGAATAATAGTTGCATTGAAAATAACGATAATTTAAATAAAACATGTTTTACTGTAATCATTTTACATGTATTATTGTATTACATTATAATAACAAAACGATGAATCATCATTTGCATTCTAGGTTTGTTTACAGTCTCAGCTGATCGTGTCTTACCGATATCATCACTGTCTCTAGTTGCTCAATGGAATTTAATTCAGATACATACATTCCTTTCGTAAACGATCAAAGTTGGGTTTAATAAAGCCGAATCTATATGTTTTTCATACAGAAGGTCGCGGTAAAGGGAAACCACTGTTTTGTTTACGTTTCGTTGCCATTCTCAAACAACCACTAATAACAGATACGCATCTTAGATTTCAAGGTTTAATCTTTAGTACTGCAGTACAAGACCACCCCCAATTTTTACGTGTGAATTTTAGGATTTAAAGGTCGTCTTTTCGAGGAAACATACGGTAAACATAAACAAACCTCAAAAACAAATGACGAGTGCAAAGCACAATGTCATACACAAACATTCTCAACAAAGTTATCATATTCCCTCCTTCTTGAAAGAAAACAAGAAATCCACCTCCAAAGCAACAAGCATTATATGGCACAGAAAAAAATAATAAAATTATATACTTATAAAATCTATTTATGATTTCAGCCAACTGTACTTTTAAATCTACCCAAAATATCTTGAACTCTCCATTCTGAACCAGTTCTTTGAGAATAGCTATGTTAATTCTTAGTCTTTTCTGAAACATTTTTCACCTAGTACAAATTCTCATAAAGTGAATGGTTATCATCATAAGAGTTCCACAAGCAGATTTCTCTTTCCATCATACAATATCTGGGACAACATTTTTCCAAGATAGTAAGCCATATCCACTGCCTCAGCGGCTACTAGTGTTTCTGCTGCAAGAGTTCTTTTTACAACACATGTTATTTTATTTGACTCCCAGTATAAAGTACAACCATTTCCATTTTCATCCACTAAGAAAATCACAAAGCCCCCAACACTAATAAGTCCAACAGGGAGATTGGCATAAGGAGCATCAATGTACACAACCAACTTAAACTTAAAACTGTCTCCCAGTCCTGGGAAATACATACAGCTCTCAAAGGTAGAGGCTTTTCTTAGACATCTGTTTGCCTCAATCAGATCTTTTACTTTAGGGTTATTTATTTTACAACTAAGTTCCAATACATCGTATGACCAGTCAAGTCTTGAATTAGTGCATAACCACCCTAGTTGGCCTACTAGACACCTATATTTCCACTTTTCTTCTTCATTACACTCCTTATTCTTATTTATTCCTCTCTCAGCACTCAAGTTTATAAATTCAAGAGATTTACAATACTCAATTTTGATGAAGTGTGACACCATGCTTCTTCTGTACAATATTCAGGTCAATGTATCTGAATATTTAACATTACTTGCTCCCAAACCTGAAAATGATTTTGGATTTGTACAATGACTAAGCTTTCAAATTTCTTGATTCCTCCCCACAAAAATTTGTCTACCATGCATCAATATACCACACAGATCTCCATCATATAATACCAATAGAATGCTGCAGGGTCAGTTTTCACCTGATTAGATCCCATCTTCAACAGGAAAGTCTTCACTGTGAGATACCCTTTTCTAACCCTGGATACATGCGACGGGTCGTGCGCGACCCAGAGCGTATGTCGAAAAACATGTTTTTTTTTTCCCCATAAATCATTGGCTGTCACAAATGCGGGTGAGATTGACCTGCAAGATGCCACTACTCTTCAAGCCACAGTCAGGTTAGGATGTACGCTCCCCTTACTTTTGTGTTTCCCACTTTTCTGAGAGTTCCCCGGGTTGAGCTCGACCCTAAGATACCTAAATCGGGTAAGTGATAAAAAATCAAAGCTATTACGTAATCATTTCCTGTCGAACAGTGTTGATACTTTTATAGTTTTGTATTGTTGGAAAGTGTAGGTGGATGGTGTGTGTATCACATACATGACATTGGTTTTGGCTGAGATGCCATATTTTGCCACATAGGTAATTTTCCTGAGATGCCATATATTGCCATATGGTCCATTTCCTTCGAATGCCAATTTCTGATTTTTTGCATTTTTTTCAGTTCTCATCAACAATGGCCTACAGGCATCAATTCCTTGGCGTAGATGCCATCAACTCCCTTCTAAACGAATTGGAAAGTGATATTGATCATAAACTTGAGGTCACCGACACCTCTGATGAGGAGGAGCTCGATGTTGTGGCGGGATCACAAGCTTAAAAAACAAGCGGCAAAATCTGCCCCCCCCCACCCCCCCACATAAACTTAATCAATCCGGCTAGCAAACTCACCCTCAGTCACACTTTCCACTTTACACTACTGAATACACGCAAGACAATTGACCTCCCTACACAGAACAAAAAAAATACACAAACACATGTACTCACCCAACTCCAGATACTCCGGGCTATGCTGTGCTGTCTGCCGGTCGAGGTCACGGAGATACCAACAACAACAAAGACAACAACACAACACCCAAGGACCACAACCCCACAATGCAACACAATAACAAACAAGGAATACAACCACAACAAAAGACCATTGCACAACCAACCACCAACACAAATACAACAAACACAAAAAGGCAACACACACCCACTAACACCACCATGGAATCACAACAGCCTGCCAACAACAACCCTCAACAACTCACGACCACACCAAGAAACCACAACAGCTCGCCAACAACCACCCTCAAATATAACAACTCACACATAACTCGACAGAAACTCACAAGCACAACAAATCTAACAGCACAGGCACAACAACTCCAAGGCAAACAACATCAACTTAACAACAACTAAACAACAAACAAAAAACACACAACTTAGCTGACTATCAATGCCTTCAACAGACTGCTGCCGACACTACTGACCATCACCGATTCTGACCAAAAACTGACCCAAGACACACACACACACTCTCTCTCTCTCTCTCTCTCTCTCTCTCTCTCTCTCTCTCTCTCTCTCTCTCTCTCTCTCTCATGGAACTCCCATAACTCCTCCATAACATATGAGAGTTGGAGGAAGATTTGTGTGAAGAGGAGGCAGTAGATGAACCTGAAGTCTTCTTCCCTGGTAGATGCGGACGACGACGAGAGGGATGCATCGGGGGCTAGTGGGTGTGTGCCTATTGTTGTGGCTGTGAGTACCACACCCAAAAGAAAAAAAAAAAAAAAAAAAAAAAAAAAAAACAAACATCGACGTCACGCACCAAGCAACCAGCATCGGAGAGGCTCACCCCAGTGGAGGAGAGGAGTAGCAAAAGGAGGAGGTGACCTCCAGCCAGCCAGGGGGACTTGAATTCAGTGTATAGATGCTGATATTGTTTCAAGGTCGTACCTACACTCCCCCACACGTTTACACCAAGGATTGAGCCTGGGAGTCCCACCACTGTCCATTGGGGGCGAGAAAAGTCTCTGACATTTTCTCACTCTTTTTGGATGACTGTATGTTCGCCTTTGTATCAGTGTACTATGAGTGAACGTCAATTTGCCTTGTTGGTGAGGGTTCTTCGCTTTGATGAGTCAGCCACCAGATCATAAGGAAAGTACAGTGGTACCTCGAGATACAAAAGGCTCAACTTACGAAAAACTCGAGATACAAAAGCAAATACAAAAAATTTTACGGCTCTACATACAAAAATTGCTCAAGATACGAAAGGTTGTTGCTGTAAAGTCCGAGATTTGCCCAGCCCACCAATAACAATTTTGAAATTCGTGCACCGCCAACTGAGTAGACTTGCCACCATCCTCCTGCTCTCCCATTGGTTCCTGATGCTAGTCACCACCATGAGATCCTTCTCTCCTATTGGTCAGCATCCCTCCCATCATGCATCTACATGGTGGCGTGCTCATTTGCCCACTTCACGGCATCATCGGTATCGTACGCACGCAGTATTCGTTCGTTCTAACGATTTCGTTTATTAACGTAAATTCATTAGTGATTTTGTTGTAGTATACTTTATTGTGTTGTGTGAGAACTTTACTACATACATATACGTACTACATAACATAATTATGTACAGTATATACGTAGTCATGGGTCCCAAGAAACTTGAAATTCACGGAAAGAAGAGGATGCTCTCTTTGGAGACGAAGATGGAGATTATCAAGAAGTATGAAGCTGGTATGTGATTGAGTGTGATCGCCAAGGAATACGGCCGAAATCCGTCGACAATAGGCACCATCCTTAAGCAGAAAGATGTCATCAAAGCAGCTACACCTTCCAAGGGTATCACTATTTTGTCCAGCAAGAGGACCCACGTGCACGATGAAATGGAAAGGCTTCTTCTTGTCTGGATAAAAAACAAAGAAATCACTGGCGATACGAAAACGGAGACGGCAATCTGCCACAAGGCCAGCGCTATTTTCGGCGATTTGATTGCCCAGGCCGAAGACGACAGAGGAGAAGGGACATTAACGCCAACCACAGACTTCAAGGCTTTGCATGGATGGTTCGAGAAATTCTGTAAACGGACTGGCATCCATTTGGTGGTGCGGCATGGGGAGGCTGCCAGCTCAGACTCAAAAGCGGCCGAAGCCTTTCAAAAGACATTCGACAAGATGATGGTCACCGAAGGCTACAGTTCTCAGCAAGTTTTCAACTGCGATGAGAGTGGCCTTTTTGGGAAAAAAAAAATGCCTCGTAGGATGTACATCACACAGGAAGAGAAGAAGCTACCCGGGCATAAGCCTATGAAAGACAGGCTTACGCTCGCACTTTGTTCCTACACCAGTGGGGATTGCAAGGTGAAGCCCCTACTAGTCTATCATTCCCAGACTCCTCGAACCTTCAAGGCCCACAAAGTGCTTAAGGAGCAGCTTCCAGTGATGTAGAGGGCTAATGCGAAAGCCTGGGTAACGAGGCTTTTGTTCACCGAGTGGGTAAATCTGTGTTTCGGCCCGACAGTGAAGAAATTCTTGGAAGATAAGCGCCTCCCTCTGAAATGTCTGCTGGTGTTGGACAATGCCCCTGCCCACCCTCCTGGCCTCGAGGAAGATATCCTAGCGGAGTATTCCTTCATCATTTTAAATTAGCCATTACATAAAGTTTTAAATATGAAAATGTGCGCAATTTCATGTAGAATACAACAAAAAACAACCCATGGTTGTAGCTTTTATGATTTTTGAAATATTTTCAACAAACGGGAAGTCTCTAGCACAATATTTCGATTTATGGTGAATTTTTGA
The DNA here is from genome assembly GCF_015104395.2 of Macrobrachium nipponense. NCBI lineage: Eukaryota > Metazoa > Arthropoda > Malacostraca > Decapoda > Palaemonidae > Macrobrachium > Macrobrachium nipponense. The sequence goes on along the minus strand of NC_087206.1, from coordinate 45,869,536 downwards.
AAACTGCTTTTTTTTACGTCCGAGCGTTACGAATTCATGCATCATATTGTGATAATATTTTCTCTGTGTTGCTTTGATAGTTTTACAATTTGTTATATACCAAAATCATCGCATTTTAGTGTACAATACAACGAAAAAATAATTAACTCATTAGCTTTAACCGTTTTGCTCACAGTGCGATTTGTATACAATTATATATGAAATTTTTTTTTCGCCCTCTCATATATTCCAATATTTATATATGATCATGATATTTTTTTTCATTTCTGATGGTTGCATACGAAACTTCAGCCAATGACAAAAAAAGGAGCCAAAAATGAACTCTTAATCTTGAAAATTAAGCGTGATGTGATTTTTTTGAAAAAAAAAAAAAAACTTTTTTTCGCTTCAGCGCTCACTCGCCGGCATACGGGAGACACGTTCGGAAATACCGGCTCGGCGTTTAAGGGTTAATAAACACTCGATAGTTACAGTAAATGACATCAGCAATCAACTTTTCTCAACTTGGTTGTTTGTGTCAATACAGGTTTACAATCACTTCTTTCAGAACTCTAAAAATCAGAATTTTTTTGGGAATTACCTCAGTTAGGTTGTTACACCGATTGATATCCACTTGCAAAATTCGAATAATAGTTACATTGAGAATAATGATATTATAACTTGTTTTACTGTATCTAATCATATTGCATGTATTATTGTATTACAATATATGAAGAGAGCGATAATGCACCACTTGCATTCTGGTTTTGTTTACAGTTTTTTGTTTACAGTCTTGAATTAATCAGCTGATGGCATTTTACTGATATCATCACTGTCTTTAGTTGCCGAATGGAACTTAATTCAGAGATACATCCTTTCTTAAGTTACCAGAGATGGGTTTAACAAAGCCAATTCTATATCATGTTTTTCATACATACGTTGCCTAAAAAGGAAACCATAGTTTTGTTTACGTTTCATCGCCATTCTCCAACAACTGCTAATAACGATACAATAACGAATGATACTTATCATTCATATGACTGAATTGTTCTAAAGAGTTACAAACAGCTTTGCGTGCTGCCTCACTTGATGTTCGCAGCGGTTTTGTTATAAAAACATGGAGGAATGTGAAAATAGAAAATCACATAAAATCATTTTAAAAATGCCATTGATAGAACAGAAGATGATTTGTATGATAGCGACAACAAAGCCAAAGTCAACTCACTAGAACAAGACTGGAATCCCTATGATGGTGGCATATGTGATGAATCTTTTGATATGTACTAGAAACTTTTAATGAAAAATTAATATAATGGTACCCTAAATGTTATTACTACTGTAATTATACTATCACTGGAATTTCTGAAAGGTCACCGAAAGATAAAGGTTGCTGTGAGTGCAACTGTAACTTATGTTTACATTGTCTAAGCCAGGATCGCATATATAAAAGTTGGTTTGCTTGATATAGAATTATTTCTCAAATAAGCTATTTGTCAAGAAGATATGCAAATAACATACAAGGTGAAAATGGTGTTATTAGCTTTATTATCAGTTATTTCACAATGTGAATCTTCATATATTTTGGTGGTTATCACACCAAGGCTGAGGCTAGCCTACCGATCATATCTTAGAATTCAAGGTTTGATTTTCAGAACCGCAGTATCAAACAACCCCCAATTTTTAGGGGCGAGTTTTAGGATTTGAAGGTCATCTTATACACGGAAATATATGGATAATTATACTACAGTGTTGCCTCAGGTTACAAAATTAATCTGTTCCGAAGCGGCCTTCGCAACCTGATTTTTTTCGTATCTAGAACTACGTTTTACATGTAAATTGGCTAATTCGTTCCAAGCCCTACAAAAACACCACAGTAAATTTTATAATAAAGCTAAATTGACTAATAAACAATGAAATACAACAATTTGGACCATTCAATACCTAACAAAACCATGACTGTACCTGTAAATAAAGTGTATTAGTGTACAGGGTACAAGAAATACTGTACGTACATGTACGTACGTATGTAGTAAAATGTGGAACCTTACCTTTCGAGTGAGGCAATGTCCGAAAGTGGTGACAGAGGAGGAGGACAAATGGCAGAAAACATGAACACTTAATTTTACAAAACACATTAAAAAATGGCAGAAAACATTAACACTAAACTTTACAAGACACATTAACAAATGGCAGAAAACATTAACACTTCTTGATTATCTCCATCTTCCTCTCCATAGAAAGCATCCTCTTCTTTCTGTGAACTTCAACAACATTCTTGGGACCCATGGCTAATAACTTAAGCAATTAAGTACACACACAACACGATAAAGTAACTTGCAGTACAACAAAAGCAAAATCATAACACAAATTTATGTTAACAAACGAAATATATGTGAACAAACGAATCCCAGGTGTTTACGATAACGCTGCCGCAAAAAATGGTCACGGAACCCCTTAACATAGAGGCATGATGGGACAGATGCTGACCAATAGGAGCGCTGGATCTTACGGCAGTGACTAGCATCAGGAACCAATGGGAGAGTGGGAGGATGGTGGCGAGTCTACTGAGTTGGTAGTGCGTGAGTTTTAAAATTGTTCTCGGCGGCCCGGGCGAATCTCAGACTTTACCCTTTTGCAACCTGAATTATTTTTGTACACAGAAGCAAAAAAAAAACCTTCGTCTTCGCTTTCGTCACCTGGATTTTTCGTACATAGGAACTTTCGTATGTAGAGGTTCCACTGTACTTCATTTGTTGCTTTTACTAGGATATCAGCTAAACCATCCTAGGAAAGCCCATCATAACTAAAATTCTCTCCTGCTACATTATACCCTTACACTTAACCCTTAAACGGCGAGCCGGTATTTCTGAAAGTGTCTCCCGTATGACGGCGGCGTTCGCAAGTGAGCGCCGAAACGGAAAAAGTTTTTTTAAAAAATCACAGCACATTTAATTTTCAAGATTAAGAGTTCATTTTTGACTCCTTTTTTGCCATTGCCGTAAGTTTAGTATGCAACCACCAGAAATGAAAAAATATATCATTATCATAAATAAATATTGGAATATATGACAGCGCAAAAAAAAATTTCATATATAATTGTATACAAATCGAGCTGTGAGCAAAACGGTTAAAGCTAATGAGTTAATTATTTTTTTGTTGTATTGTAAACTAAATTGTGGTGATTTTGGTATATAACAAATTGTAAAACAATCAAAACAACACAGAGAAAATATTATTACAATATGATGCATGAATTCGTAACGTATGGACGTAAAAAAAGCTGTTTTCAAAAATTCACCATAAATCTAAATATTGTACAAGAGACTTCCCATTTGTTGCAAAATGAAGGTAATTGATTGAATATTACTAGACTGTAAGTATTGTAGCATACATTTGCAGTTTTATACCATTTCAGTCGAGTTAAAGTTAACCAAAGGTTGAAATTTTTTCTATTTATCATTATTTATATGAAAATATTTCAAAACTGATAAAAGTTACAACCATGGGTTGTTTTTAGTTGTATTCTACATGAAATTGCGCACATTTTCATATATAAAACTTTATGTAACAGCTAATTTAAAATGGTGCAAACATTACGACAATCCGACAAAAAATTTATGATTTTTTCAGAAGTTACCGTGCGGATGTAAGGAAAAAGTTTTTTTTCATAAATTCACCATAAATCAAAATATTGTGCTAGACACTTCCAATTTCTTGCAAATAAAGGTAAATGATTGAATATCACTAGAATGTAATAGTTTTAGCTTACAATTGCGTTTTTTGACCATCTCGGTCATCTCGGTCAAATCAAAGTTGACCGAAGGTTGAAACTTTGGCACTTATCATTATTTATATGAAAATATTTCAAAACTGATGAAAGCTAAAACCATGGGTTGTTTTTTGTTGTATTCTACAAGAAATTGTGCACATTTTCATAAATAAAACTTTATGTAATGGCTTATTTAAAATGGTGCAAACATTACGACAATTGGACAAAAAAATTTATGATTTTTTTCGGAAGAATTACTGCGCGGACGTAAGGAAAAGGTTTTCTTCATAAATTCACCATAAATCAAAATATTGTGCTAGAGACTTCCAATTTGTTGCAAAATAAAGGTAAATCATTGAATATTACTAGAATGTAATATTTTTAGCTTTCAATTGCGTTTTTTTTTACCATCTCGGTCGAGTCAAAGTTGACCAAGGGTTGATATTTTGACACATCATTATTTATATAAAAATATTTCAAAACTGATAAAAGCTACAACCATGGGTGGTTTTTTGTTGTATTCTACATGAAATTGTGCACATTTTCATATATAAAACTTTATTTAACGGCTAATATAAAACTGTGCAAATATTACGACAATCGGACGAAAAAATTTAATTTTTTCGGCAGTTACCGCGCGGAAGTATGAGTTTTTATTTTTAAATTCACCATAAATCAAAATATTGTGCTAGAGACTTCCAATTTGTTGCAAAATAAAGGTAAATGATTGAGTATTGCTAGAATGTAAGAGTTTTAGCTTACAATTGCGGTTTTCGACCATTTCGGGCGAGTCAAAGTTGACCAAAGGTTGAAATTTTGGTACTTATCGTTATTTATATGAAAATATTTCAAAACTGATAAAAGGTATAACCATGGGTTGTTTTTCATTGTATTCTACATGAAATTCTCCACATTTCCATATATAAAACTTTATGTAACGGCTAATATAAAACTGCAAACATTACAACAATCGGACATAAAAATTTCTTATTTTTTCAGAAGTTACCGTGCGGATGTAAGGAAAAAGGTTTTTTTCATAAATTCACAATAAATCGAAATATTGTGCTAGAGACTTCTAATTTGTTGTAAAATGAAGGTAAATGATTGAATATTACTAGAATATAAGAGTTTTAGATTACAATTGTATTTTTCGACCATTTCGGTAGAGTCAAAGTTGACCGAAGGTTGAAATTTTGGCACTTATCGTTATTCATATGAAAATATTTCAAAACTGATAAAAGCTACAACTATGAGTTGATTTTTGTTGTACTCTACATGAAATTGCGCACATTTCCATATACAGGCGGTCCCCGGGTTACGACGGTTCCGGCTTACGACGTTCCGAGGTTACGACGCTTTTTCTTAAATATTCAATGGAAAAATCTGTCCTGGGTTACGACGCTTGTTCCGAGGTTACGACGCTGACGCTTCCGACGCTCCAAGTTAACGACGCTTTTAAAAAACGCATACTATGATAAAAATCCTTTATAGTTTAGCACAGTATATTATTAAAAATCAGTTTCTGGTTAGATTACAACAAAAATTTTGAGGTTAGGATGATTTTCAACACTTTTTATGTCGTATTTTTCGATGTTTTTTAGCGACGCCTCATATGCGGAACTAGTTTCCGAGCGAATGAATACATACTAGCTTGCGGTGCGCAAAGTTTACATATAACAGTCCAAAAGCGCAAATAATGAAAAAATCATTGCTTGTTTCCAGTAATAATAACAAAACGAAGTTTCTGGTAAGATTACAACGCAAATTCCAAGTATCCAAAGAGAGACATTATCCAGTAATTTGATCAGAGAGAGAGAGAGAGAGAGAGAGAGAGAGAGAGAGAGAGAGAGAGAGAGAGAGAGAGAGAGAGAGAGAGGGAGAGAGAGAGAGAGGCGTCTTCTGACGCTCCGAGTTAATCTGACTCATGCCAGTAAATGTTTTGTTGATACAAATAATATAAGCCTATTTACAGATACGTTTACTTTAATTAGTCTATATGATACGTGAATAGTAATCAACTGTTCTTGTAGCCCTCAAGATTTGGCAAAATCGAAATATCCAAAGAGAGACATTATCCAGTACACTGGAACCTTGACATACGAATTTAATTTGTTCCGTTATCATCGTCGTATATCAAAACAGTTGTATCTCAAGCTTTTTTTTTGCATTCCCATTAAAAATAATGTAATATGTATTAATCCGTTCTAGCGCTATGAAACCACACCTAAACACAGCTAAATTACATATAATATACACAATTTATACACAAATAAACGAGTAATAACACACACAATGATAAATTAACATAGCAATGTGATAAATGATAATAAATGTTAATAAAATCAATTAAAAAAAAAGAAAGGAATTTTACTTACCACAACGAAAGATGACGTGAGGCCAGCAGGGGGAGGAGGTAGGGAAGGGTGGCAGGGAACGATTTGTTCTCTTTTTATTTACGTATGTACACTAATAACTACGTAATACGTAAACACAAATGAAATAACATTGCTAAACTAATTTTCATTTATTTTTTTTAATCAGTTCGTAGTTTAGAAATAATGGTGATGCCTTTGGAAGGTTTTTATAGCTTCCTTCTGCTTGATGATCGTGGATATTGTAGAAGGATTTCGACCATACTCGTTTGCCAAATCGACGATACGAACGCCACGTTTATGCTTTGCTATAATTTCATGTTTTGCTTCCATCGAAATAATTTTCTTGGGTTTTTTCTTATCACCTGCTTTGTCTTTAGCTTTGAGACCCATGGTTAATAATAAAATAGACAAAATAACACGAAAAATAGGCGCAAATACAACGAACTAAACAACGACGTGTTAACATGCAGCACCAACAAACAAACAGACTGAATGCCATTTATCGGTCGCCTATACAACTAACACTCATCGCAAAATCGTATCTCAAATATTTCGTTGTATATCAAAGCTTATATTTTCGCAAATTTTCTGTTGTATCTCAAAACATTCGTATATTAGGGCAATCGTATGTCAAGGTTCCAGTGTAATTTGATCAGAGAGAGAGAGAGGAGAGAGAGAGAGAGAGAGAGAGAGAGAGAGAGAGAGAGAGAGAGAGAGAGAGAGAGACGCCTTGGCAACAATGGTCCCGGGGATTGACGTAACTTTTATTTTCTGAACAGATAGGACAGAGAAGTGTTCGTTTCATTAAACGGCCTCTGACTCATGGCAGGAAAATGTTTGTTGATACTAATAATAATAAGCCTATTTAAAGATACGTTTACTTTAATTAGTCTATATGATACATAAATAGTAATCAGCTGTTCTTGTAGCCCTCAAGATTTGGCAAAATCACTCCAGGTTGTACATAAAACTTCAAGAATGTTGTGTCACCAGAGGATTACAATAGTTTTTACCTTCAAGAACCAGCATTCTTTTATGAAAATAACTCCAGGTTGTACATAAAACTACAGGAACATGTAGTGTAACCAAAGGATTACAAGTAAGGTTTTATAACTTTTTATTAGTTTAAGACATATTTCCAAGCGTCGTTCCGGCTTACGACGATTTTCGGCTTACGACGCGTCTCAAGAACGGAACCCCCGTCGTAACCCGGGGACTGCCTGTATAAAACTCTATGTAACGGCTAATATAAAATGGTGCAAAAATTATGTCAATGTGACAAAATAATTTCTGAGATGTGTCGCTGATGCTTTTTAGTGCAAGAAGAAAGACATTCGCCCTTGCGCGCCTGGGTAACTATTGTAAACAAAACAACAGCTTGATCCGTGAACTCCCAGTATCCCCCAAGGCGCGTGATTCAAAAGTTTTCGCCTAGTAGGCCTATAACTATTTTTCTGTGAATTTAAAAAAACTTTTTTTTGTCAATGTTTCGTACGTTGGTTCAGTACCCGACAGACAATTTTCGTTGGCGTTTAATACGTCCAGTTGGCATTAAAGGGCTAAGCAATTCTGGAAAGGAAAGTGATAAGCATTTAAATCTACTGAAATTTTGCTGATGTAGAGAACACGCTATTAACAGAAAGTGGCAAAAAAACTTAAAGTAGATCTTTATAACTACAGTGGTCCCCCCATATTCACAGAGGATGTGTACCAGAAACCCCTCCCCCCACGAATAGTTAGAATTCGCAAATAGTTGGAAACACTACAAAAATGCTGAAAACAGCCTATTTTGTTAGTTAAAACAAGAAAAACCCACTTAAAATTTTTATACTTGGTTTTTTCAAAAGTTATCACAAAAAGTGCATTTTATGATGGAATCAATAAAAAAAAGAAGAAGAAGAAGAATTTCTGGATATTTCTCAAAGAAAAATACTGCACGTAGGTGAATTTTCCGCAAATAATGTTCCGGAGAGAAATGTGAGAGTCTGTGAATCCGGAGGCCGCGAATCCAGGGGGTCAACTGTAACAATAAATACTAATCCTGCAACAAGTGCCTTGCAGAATTAAAATTCAACACAGAAATTGTTCTGGTAGCTAATGCAATGTTTACATTATTACGTTACCGGTCTATTAACTCAATAAAATTTTACGTTGTGGCATTACTCAATGTAAGATCGCTACTAAAACGTTATAAAACAATAACAGGTCGGTAACAACCATAAAACATCTGTTCGACAAAACAATGTTTACATTATACATTATAATCTAACACTCAGCAAAAAGTAGTTAAACAATTAACCACAATTTCACTGTAAATGTGAATTACTGATGTAATACTCCAGTACAAAGAACAGAAAAGGAAAAATCTCATCCTGAAGATTTCGGCTGAAGTCCGGTAAATAACAAGTGAAAAATGAACTACTGCTACTAACACCAAATGTTATCACTAGGAGTCACAGACATGGAATGAGTTAGCCTACTGTGTCATCTCTAACCCTCTTGCTAGGGGGTGAGACTGGTGTCACCTACACAATATCAGTATTGCTACTGCAAAATCTGAGTCTAAACTGCAGCAAATAAGTGGCACAAATAGCTATGTAATTACTGGGTAAGTTACTTAAAACTTGTGTTATGGTATCTTGAATAGGTTGATTATTCTTTCTGGTACTTCAGATTCTGTAATATACATTTACTTGCTGTCCTTGACATGTAAGTATTTTCTAATACTTTCTCACAATTCATAATGAGCATTGTCTTCTTGATTTCTTTGGCATTTCCAAATTGAAAATTTTTAAAGAGTTTAAACATAGCTCCTAAAATTTCTATTTCCAATTAGTTTCCTTTACTGTTTTTAAATATTCTGTTCACCTTATCAATGACTAGTTTTTAGTTGGTTTTAGTACAATAAAGCAATTAAATTAAAACAGTATTTGATTAAACTTAAGTATATGACTTACCCAGGCGCTCCAATTTTATTTTTTGGCTGTCATATGAGTCTGCTTCAATACCCCCGTCTAAATACATGGAAAGTGTAATTTGACCTGCTCTCCCTTTCATTATGTCATTGACAGATTTAACAATATCTGAAGTCAATGTCATACCTAAAGATGAAAAAACCTTGAGTTCAGGGCATCCACGAAGCACACTGAAATGAAAATGAAAACATTGAAGAGAAAGATAACGAAATTATTTTTATCAATGTACTCGGTTCTTTTTTCTGAGAGAACTGAAAAAACCTAACTTTTTAAAGATATCACAAATGAAACATGATTGCATAGCTTACAAAGTCCTGAAACAGACCCTCCTTAAGCACTTTTTTTTTTATAGCAGATTTTCAAGATGAAAACTAATAGATACATAAACTAAAGAGTTGCTTTTCTGTGTACTTTAATCATAAAGCCTCCTAAAATAACGGGGACTAGCTCTCACGTTTCCTACTGCTGAATTATGGATTTTTTTTTTTTCAATTTAGCTAAATTAAGAACTATTCAACAAGTTGCTACACAAAGTTTTTCCATTACAAACCTATCAAAAGTGACACATGAATCTCTTAAAGTTTCATAGTTCACAAACCTTTCTTAACGGAATGGGAAAAATTAGTCACCAAATATTCATAGATATAAACAGCCAGGGGCACACATTTAAATTTTGCTCTGTGCGCCTATTCTGTTGGTAAGAATCTTTGCAGAAGACAAAAAAACACAAGGATGAAATGGTTCTTTCAACTCCTTTCCTCATTATTCCGAGTATCTTCATGATTAACTACCATACACTCTTCTGAGTCACAAAAATACTTGTTCATACTCATAAAATACTCAAACTTATTTCTATCTTCCCAATTTAACTCATCCTTTGATGGATCTCCATTATCTATATTTCCTCTCCCCAAAGGAAAAGTTTATTATGGTGAACCCATGTATTTGCGGAGGATGGGTACCACATGCCCCGCTCATAGATAAAATCTATAAATGCTCAAAACCCTTCCAAAAATGCTTACAACAGCTTATATTAATGCAGCAAAAACCTCATTTCAATGGCCCCAGAACCAACGCACATCAGATATAATGGACAAAATCTGACCAAGGGTAGTATAGCCTAAGACGACTGTTAAATTACAAAACCATTTGTGTAAAGGCTAGCCTTTGCAACAATAGGCATCTTATGAATAACTGGTTATGTATAGATATAAGTCGATTTCCTTGCTATGGAATTATTCCTTGAATAGCATATTCATTACGAAGATACAATGGACCCGCCCCTTATTTGCAGGGGTTAGGTACCGCAACCACCCACAGACACCGAAAATCCGCTATATATTGGAACCCCTATAAAAACAAGCTTATAACTATGCATTTTAATAGCTGGAAGATCCAAATACCCCTCTAAATATGCTTAAAACTGCCTATTTTCATGTTATTTTTGTAACTAAATAAATTTTTCATGATAAAATTAGTCACAAAAAACAAAAATACAGTAGTCACCTCTCAATTAATTAACACGTTTTTTATTTAATGCAAGCTAGAAAATATTTAAATATGTTTAAAAGATGCAAAAATTTTGATACAACATGAATTGGCACCCGAGCGTTGTTTTCAAATCACCCGCGCACGATGCGCATCAGCGCTGCAGTCAACGGCTGTCGACATAAACAAAAACATAGCACAGTATATTTATTAATAAAGCAAACAACTTTGTTCATTTGTTAATAAAGCTAAAGATTTTCTTTATCTATTAATAAAGAAAAAAAAAAAAAAAAAAAACGAAAAAAAAAAAAAAAAAAAAAAAAATGGACATGAATCGATAATCAGCTTTGTTCCAACATCGTCGGCATAACTGAATGATGTCAAGCTGCTGATGGCTACGTATAATTACATACATAATGAATGTGCATCTTTTCCACAAATCTTTTAAAATGTTATACATTACTTTTCTGTATCCAACAATATTGTATGTATTCTCATATTACAGTGGAACCTCTACATACGAAAGTCCCTATGTACAAAAAATTCAGGTTACGAAAGCTTCTGTTTAAGAAAATAATTCAAGTTGCGAAACGGTAAAGTCCTAGATTTGCCCGGGCCACCGAGAACAATTTTAAAACTGGCGCACTACCAACTCTAGACTTGCCACCATCCTCCCGCTCTCCCATTGGTTCCTGATGCTAGTCACTGCCGTAAGATCCTGCTCTCCTATTGGTCAGTATCTGTCCCATCATATGTCTATATAAAGGCTTTCCTTGACCATTTTTTGTGGCAGAGTTGTCGTAAACACCTGGAATTTGTTCATTCACATATATTTCGTTTGTTAACGAAAATTCATGTTAGTGATTTCGCTTTTGTTGTACTGTAAGTTACTTGATCGTGTTGTGTGTGAACTTAATTGCTCATGTTATTAGCCATGGGTCCCAAGAATGTTGCTGAAGTTCACGGAAAGAAAAGGATGTTTTCTATGGAAACAAAGATGAAGATAATCAAGAAGTGTTACTGTTTTCTGCCATTTGTTAATGTGTCTTGTAAAGTTTAGTGTTAATGTTTTCTGCCATTTTTTAATGTGTTTCGTAAAGTTAAGTGTTCATGTTTTCTGCCGTTTTTCCTCCTCCTCTGTTGTCACTTTCCGACATCGCCTCACTCGAAAGGTAAGGTTCCACATTTTACTACATACGTACGTACATGTACACACAGTATTTCTTGTACCCTGTACACTAATACACTTTATTTACAGGTACAGTCATGGTTTTGTTAGGTATTGAATGGTCCAAATTGTTGTATTTCATTGTTTATTGGTCAATTTAGCTTTATTATAAAATTTACTGTGGCATTTTTGTAGGACTTGGAACGAATTAGGCAATTTACACGTAAAACGTAGTTCTAGATACGAAAAAATCAGGTTACGAAGGCCGCTTCGGAAAGAATTAATTTTGTAACCTGAGGCACTACTGTACAGGCGGCCCGCGGTTAACGGCGCAATCGCTCAACAGTGAATCGGTTTTACGGCTGTCATCAAAAATAATTCATAAAAAAAATAAGACATTTTAAAGGTATTTTTACGGCACAATTTTCAGTTAACGGCGCCACTGGCGCCATTGTCTAACGAATTCATACATTTTTAGAAATGCCATTCAGACCATTAAAGGTTATGCAAATTATATAAACAAATTTTATGGAGAGTTATTACGTAGGTATTAGGGTGAAATATATGCTGTTCTATATCGAGTAAATATAACGCTGTTCTATATCGAGTAAATATAACGCTGTTCTATATCGAGTTACATAAGTGCAAATTTAGCTATGGATGTGTCGATTTATAAATGTTCCATGCTTTTATTTAAAATGTGTATGAAAGTGTATTACGTGAAAGGTATTTTTGTTTCTGCACAGAAATATGATAAAAAGGCAGCTTTTGAAACTGCCCTTCACGTTATCAAATGCGATGTTTTTTCATGTTCTTTCTTGTGAGCCGCCACCGCTCTCCTGAAAATATCGATTTAAGGGGGCCGTCCGGCTAATGCCGTTTTTTAACGACAGGACTTTGACATTCATACCACTTAATAAGGTGACTTGGGACATCTCCAAACCGCATGTGATTTTCGCCTCTGACCTTCGGTTTTGTGACGCCAGGGCAATTTATCCCGAAAATAACCATTTTTCAAATTCTATCTCCTCCCTTGATATTTAATATTAAGACCTGGGATTACTACCATATATAGACCTGATGTAGACCTCCAATCAAATTGAGTTTTTTTTTTTTCTAAAAGTCATTTTTTTGCTAGATATGAATTTTCAATATGGTAAAAAAATAAACCCTATAAATCACGATAAAAAAATGTATAACAAAAAGACGAAACAAAAATTGGAAAAAAGGGCTTTATTTGATTGTTCTAATGTCTTTCTGAGTTATATACCAAATTCCAATGTTATAGCTTTAAAAATAAGTGAGGAGATAGACATTGAAGGTCAATAAGTATAGTTTTGAGATACGGGCGTTCAAATTTTTCCTTCGTATTTCTATAAAGACAATGTTAATAAATAATGATTATTATGAATGTATATTTCTTTTTTGTGTATTAATAAACCAAAACTATTTTATTTATTATAATTTAACCATAAATGATGATCCCTTTGCTCATATATCGTAGCCTGGGGCACTGCTTGAGGCAAGATGGGGCACTCCTTCTTACGTAACCCCCTCTCTCCCCTTCCCTTCACTAACTCGGCTTATTACAGCGAATTTTCTTCTGTATGTTAGCGAGATGTTCTCCTTGTATTTTCCTCTTTGGCATGATGACATTCTTGCCGAAACAAAGATAAACAAACGTAAATGCAAGAGAATGTCAGTGGTTAAACTCGAAGGTGTACTCTCTTTTTACAAAGACAATTTAATAAATCATGATTATTATGAATTTCATATTCCATTTTGGGTATTAAAAACCAAAACTATGTTATTATCATAAATGAAGATCTCTTTGCTCAAAGATCGTAGCCATGGGCACAGTGTGACGTGTGCTGTCAGGCAAGAAGGGGGCGTTGCTATAGGCAACCCTCCCCTCTCTCTTCCCTAACTACGCGTATATTATGATATTCTGTAATAATACTTGAGCGATTTTTCTTCGTCTGTATGTTAGCGAGATGTTTTCCTTGTCTTTTCCTCATTGGCATGATGAACTTCTTGCCGAAATATACATAAACATACGTAAAAGCAAGCGAATGTCACGGGGTGAAACTCGAACATGTTATCTACTTGAAGTCTGTGGTCCCACTGATTCATGGTTGAACCAGATACACGCTTCTGCGAGCCACGGAATCTCTACAGATGCCATTTCTCACAATTTCTTTGCCAATAATTATCAAAATTTACGATAACAGAATAAATATTGCATTTTCTTATACGGATGAATGTTTTAGGCTTATTGAGTTATGTTTACTAGTTACCCTGTAACTACGAAAGTAAGAGGAATTTTGACGAAATATTTCGTATACGTATTCTCAATTGCCATATGAAGCTCCATGAATTTTTTCATGACTACATTTTTCGCCCTATACCACCATATACAGGGAGTCCCCGGGTTAAGACGGGGGTTCCGTTCTTAAGACGCGTCGTAACCCGAAAATCGTCGTAAGCCGGAACGACGTTCTTGAAAACATGTCCACAGGGAAAATTTCACTAATTTGCAATTTTTCTTAGGGCCAAATCTCTAAAATTATCACTAATTTACTTTTTTCATGTGCAACACTGTGTATTCACAAATTACTGTATATTTTCATTAAAATACAAGAGAGAGAGAGGAGAGAGGGAGAGAGAGAGAGAGAGTTAGGGAAGAGGAGAGAAGAGAGAGGAGAAAGAGGGACGGAGAAGGGGGGGGGGGGGGGGGGGGGGGGGGGGGGGGGGGGGGGGGGAAGGAGAGAGGGGAGAGAGAGGGAGGAGAGAGAGAGAGAGATGAGACCATTAAACATTACCATTAAATTCTTGACCATTGTATGGCATTGTTAAGCTCCGAGTGTCACTGGAGTTATGGGGTAGGGAAATTGATACAGAAAAAGTGAAGGGAAGAATTTTCTTTTGAAATTAGTTATCGTATTATTACTACTTCTATTATTATTATTATTATTATTTGAAAAATAAAATAATAAACACGTGCATCTACCATAAAAATTCTCTCATCTCAGTAAGAAAGAGGAATTATCCTTACAAGTGAATATGGAAATGGTCATTTTCATCTCTTTAAAATACGACCATTATGAATTTTGTAATTAAAGTTTTATTATTATTATTATTATTATTATTATTAAATAACTGAAATTATCAATAAACATTTTACATACTAGTACCATAAAAATTCTTTCATCTTTTTTTTGGTAAAAGAGAGAGAAGAAGAGAGAGAGAGCAGGAGAGAGAGAGAGAAGAGGAGAGAGAGAGAGAGAGAGAGAGAGAGAGAGAGAGTGAGTGTTTATCTCTCTCTGTTCTCTCAAAAAAATACTTATAACGCTTCCAGCGAAAGAGAGGGAGGGAGTTACCGCTATGACACATTATCTTGTGTGGCAAAAGAGAGAGAGAGAGAGAAGAAGAGAGAGAGAGAGAGAGAGAGAGAGAGAGAGAGAGAGAGAGAGTTAACCTTAATTAAAAGTGACATGGATAGATTAGTACGTATTGTATTTCTTTAAAATACTATCACATATGAATTTTGTAATTACAGTTATTATTGTTATTATTATTATTTGAAAGTATTAAAAACAAATAGTACAAGTACATAAAAAATCTCGAGTCTCAGTCAGTAAAGAGAGAGGGACGAGAGAGAGAGAGAGAGAGACGAGAGAGAGAGAGAGAGAGAGAGAGAGAGAGAGAGAGAGGGAAAAAATCCCAGGAACACGTGATTGCAACACTGCAGCTCTTCCCCCTCCTGGCTGTCACAGAACTTGATATATCTGACAGTTTTAGTACCTGGAGTTTGAGCTAAAGGTTACTGAAAGAAGACTGGGATTTCCTTCATTCTTCCATAATTTTTTAAATATATAAGCTAAAATCTACTAATTCACTTTGGTTTTCTTTAATGAATTTGATATTAAATTGGCTGTATATTAGTATTTAATATTTGAAAATAGTATTTTTTTTGTAGAGGAGAGAGAGAGAGGAGAGAGAGAGAGAGAGAGAGAGAGAGAAGAGAGAGAGAGAGAGAGAGAGAATGAATTATTATTTTTATGTGATATCTTTCAACTTATTAAACTTACTAATACAGTATTAATCAAAATTAATATTTGAAAATTAGTAAATCATTTTTGTATTATAAAAATGTATTTAGTCATAAAAATAAACATCAAAATACACTAATTAGTGATTATTTTTGTCGGAAAATACAGAGAGAGAGAGAGGGAGAGAGAGAGAGAGAGAGAGAGGAGAGAGAGGGAGATTGAGAGAGGAGAGAGAGAGAAACTATGGTTTTTATATCCAAGTCTAAGAGTATAAATGGATTCTTTAAGTGAAATAATGTTTCAATGATATTTTGCTGTTTTGTATTAAAGGATATGTATACTGTTTGAGAATGCGTTCCTTATCCTTGACTATGGTTACCATACAGTTTAATAGCGTAAATTAATTTATGTGCCCTCCGCTCAGAAACTAGTTCTGCGTATGAGGTATCGTTAAAAGGCATAAAAAACCGTCGTAACCTTGGAATTTGCGTTGTAATCTAACCAGAAACTTAGTTTTGTTAATTATGTATACTGGAAACAAGCAATGATTTTTTCATTATTTGCGCTTTTGGACTGTTATAAACTGCGCATCCCAGCTATGTATCCATTCGCTCGTAACTAGTTCCGCATATGAGGCGTCACTAAAAAAATTTAAAAAATAAGACATAAAAAGTGTCGAAAATCATCATAACCTCAAAATTTTTGTTGTAATCTAACCAAAAACTTATTTCTATTAATATACTGTGCTACACTATAAAGGATTCTTATCATAGTATGCGTTTTTTAAAAGCGTCGTTAACTCGGAGCGTCAGAAGCGTCAGCGTCGTAACCTCGGAACAAGCGTCGTAACCCAGGGCGGATTTTTCAATGAATATTTAAGAAAAAGCGTCGTAACCTCGGAACGTCGTAAGCCGGACCCATCGTAACCCGGGGACCGCTTGTATAGGGGTTCCGGCTGGCCCCCATAAAAAAAGTGCAAATTAACGATCGATGTGTCGATTTTATAAATGTTTATGCTTTAATGTTTAAAATGTGTATGAAAATGTATTACGAATAGGGTATTTTTTATTTCTGTGCAGAAATATGATAAAAAGGCTGCTTTTGAAACTGCCCTTCAAGTTATCGACTACGATGTTTTTTCATGTTCATTCTTGTATGCCACCGTCTGCCGCTCTTCCGAAAATACAGTTAAAAAGAGTGAAAATTTAGCGATCGATGTGTCGATTTTTTAAATGATCATGCTTTCATGTTTAAAATGTGTATGAAAATACATTACGTAAAGGTATTTTCATTTTTGTACATAAATAAGATACAAATTAAGGCGGCCTTTGTAACTAGGCTCCACGTTCTAAGGGGATGTTTTTCCATGTTCATTCTGTCCGCCACTGTTCCGAAAAATGCATGGTGTTATTTTATTAATTATGCATCTTTTCCATAAATCCTTTAAAAAGTTATACATTATTTTACTGTATCCAAGAATATTGTACGTATTCTCATATTATTGTATTATAAAATACTACGGCAAATTTAAGCCAGTATTCCGCGGAGCAGCCAATGTTGTGGTTTGAAATCAGTTGTTGAATATGAGACTGATTTTGTTTCACCATAACACAATTCTGAGCGAATTCTCTTGCTTCTAGTTTGCATAAACGAATATCTAGATACTTGACTTATATGAGACAAGGTTATTTTTCCTTATACAACGTGTTTTTAGGTGGAAATATTTATTGAATATGTCTCGTTGTGAATGTGAAATTTTTTTTTTTTTTGGTTAACAGATTACGTTAGCGGCATGTTTATTGCGTAAAAAATTATGTGATTCCATTTGCAATAATCCTATATATCATCGAAATATGAACTTTACGTTATTTATCTTATATCGGCGTGAAACCAACAGTAAAATGTGTTCTTTCAACTATAGTAGTTTTGATTAAAATGATATCCCAATTTTATCTTCGGTTGTGTTTGATGGCATATGTTTACTGCAGTTTTTATCCTTGTTGCCCGATGTACGATAATAGTCATTAAGCAGCTTGAACAGTTTCTCAGCTTCAGTTTTATAACTAGGTTTAAATTTAACAATATATTTCCCGATTGATCTTTGATCTATAGCGAATAAAGTTATTACATTAAGATATCTCAGTTCTATTCTGTACATAATGCCATTTATAACAACTACAGTAACAGTGTACTATAGTACAATGATTGAAATACAAGCCAAACGGATGTTATCCAGTTCGGTTGTACTTAAAAAAAAAAAAAAAAAAAAAAAGTTTCTTGTTCGGTTGTTCATGGCCTTACACGTTCACGCAACAAGTATAACGTTAAAACCATATTTTCATCATTCTCTTTTGCTGTTATTGAACTTATGTAACTAGAAGATGGACAAAGTTAGGCCATTGTAATTTGATCTCTCATAAAATCGGACTATCGTAAGACTAATTATCGTAACTTGAACACTACAGCCACCTGTACACTGTATAAACTTTATTATATCTTTACATACTCTAGACACCCAAAGGATTAAAGCTAGGCTTTTTTCACTTTACAGTATTTACAATGCTATAATGTACTGTACAGTACTACTGTACAGAATTCTATAGTACTATACTGCATAAATATAATTTTACTTATTGTGCCATTGTGGCATTACGGTGCCTTTGACTGGTCTTAGAGTTTCGAAAGAAGGTGTGCGGTGGCCGTAGGCTTTAAAATCGCTTAGCGTCTAAAATCACTTGGCTTCAGCGGCCAGGAACGGAATCCTGCCGCTAACCGAGGGCCGCCTGTATTGTGTTATAAAATAATACTATACTATAGTGGCTAGTGTTTTGGTTAGTAAATCAGCTGATGGCAAATAAGAGTTTATTTCGCCATATTTAACTTAGTGCTGTGCGAATTTTCTTGTTCTAGTTAACATAAACAAATATCTAGATACTTTACTTATAGGAGAAAAGGTCATTTTTTGTTATACATAGTACAACAAATTTTAAAGTCAAAATACAGTAGTCCCTCCGTATATAGTTAGAACCCGCAAATGGTTGGAACCACTATAAATATGTTTTAAAACCTCTATTTTGTTAGTTAAAATTCAAGAAAAACCCACTAAAAATTTTTATACTTGGTTTTTACAATAGTTCATCACAAAAAGTATATATTATGATGAAATTGGTAAAAAAAAAAAAAAAAAGGAATGTGGATATTTCTCACAGAAAAATACCGCAACCGGGCGAATTTTCCACCAATAATGCGGGGAAATGTTCCAGAGAGAAATCCGCGAATGCATGAGTCCGCGAACCCAGAGAAAGCAAATACAGCTAGTTGTCAACTTATGACCTATGCGAGTTATGACTGATCGACTTCTGACCTATGCGAGTTATGGCTGATCGACTTCTGACCTATGCGAGTTATGACTGATCGACTTTACGACCACGCACAAATAAATCAACTGGGAAGTGACAGTTTTACCCCAGCTTCCGCCTCTCCACATACACAGCTCACTTTTCGAGCTGCTAATGACTATTATCATGCATCGACAAAAGGATATACAGGTAGTGTTCAAGTTACGATAATTCGTCTTATGATAATCCAATTTTACGATGGGGTTAGCAATTAATACTCATACGACAATATTTTGAAAATATTTTTGAATTTTGATGTAACGGGTGCAGCCCAGCAGCGTACAACCAGGCAGCAAGAGAGAGACCAAATTACAATAGCCTAACTTTATCCCATCTTCTAGTTAAATAAGTTAAAAAATAAACAGCAAAAGAAAATTATGAGAGTTTTGTTTTAACGTTTTACTCATTTGGTAAATGTGTTCAGCCATGAACAACCGAACGAGAAACAATGTGTTGCTAAGTACAACTGAATTGAATCAAAATATCTATTTGGCTTGTATTTCAACCACCGTACGATAGTAACCAATTACCACACTTATGTTATAAATGATGCTATGTATAATAGGACTGATACATTTTTGGGTAATAACTTTCTTTGTTTTAGATCAAAGATCAGCAAGGAAACATGCTGTTGAATTTAAACAAAGTGGTAGCTGAAGCTGAGAACACTTTTCAAGCTGCTAATGACTGTTATTGTGCATCGGTAACAAAGATAAAAATCCCGTACACTTATCCGATCAAACACAACCGTAGATAAAGTTGAGAGAATAATTTTAATTAAAACTTCTGGTCTTGAAAGAATACAGTTTACTGCTGTTTTCATGACGATAAAAGATAAAGAACGTAAAGGCAAAGCTCGTACTACGAAGAAATCGAGTGAAAATAGCAAACAGAATCACATAATTTTCCTTACACAATAAACATGCCCACAAAGCAATCTGTGTACGAAAAAAATAATTTCATTCACAAGACGTATTAAATTCATATTAAAATTCATATTAGACTTAAAAACATGCATATAGTGACAAATTACCTTGTCTCTTATAAGTAGTATATAGATATTTTATGCTAACTAGAAGCAAAACAATTTGCTCCGAATTGAGTTAGATATGATGAAATAAATGCGTATTCGCCATCAGCTGATTTCCAAAACTAAATATTGACCGCTTTGTTAGTATTTTATGATACAATACATACAATATAATAGGATAGATAATGTATGATTTGCAAAAAATTCATGGAAAAGATGCATATTTGTTATGATTTTATTCCATAATTATATGTAGGCGTCAGCAGCCTGATAGGTATCGCTCAATTATGCCGAGATCGGTCTGAATGCTAGTCTGATTTACCATGGTATCTATCATTGTATACGCTCAGCTAACTTGTTAATGTTATTCAGTTTCTCTCAGTACTGAATTATCATGAGCCAATATGCATTGAACCTAGAGAATTAGCTGAAATTAATCATTACTATGCTGTATATGTATAAGTATACTGTGTAGTGTAGATACGCTGCCCTATATGTAAAGATGGTACTGTTTACCCTAGTGTAGGCTAGGCTGTATTCGAGATACAATTTTTTCAACAAATGATGGGATTTTAGAAACCTAACCCCATTGTAAAAAGGAGAATACCTGTAATTCCAGAAAACTTATGCCTTCAAACACAACTGTAGATAAAATTGAGAGAGAATAATTTTCATCAAAACTTCAGGTCTTGAAAGAACACATTTTACTGTTGTTTTCACGCCAATAAAAGATTAAGTAACGTAACTAACTGTAAAGCTCGTACTACGAAGGAATACCGAATGGAATCACGTAATATTTATACACAATAAACATGCCCACAACGCAATCTGTTAAAGAAAAAAATAATTTACTTCACTAGAAGTATTAAATTCATATTTCGACTTAAAAACAAATCGTATAATGACAAATTACCTTGTCTCCTATAAGTAAAGTATCTAGACATTTTATGCTAACTAGAAGCAAGGCAATTTGCTCCAAACTGAGTTAAATATGGTGAAATAAAACATAAACACGACGAACTAAACTTGTATTCGCCATCAGCTGATTTCCAAACCAAAACATTGACTGATTTGTTAGTATTTTATGATACAATAATATGAGAATACATACAATATTATTGGATACAGTAATGTATAACTTTTTAAAAGATTCAAGGAAAAGATGCATAGCCATTGTTTTTATTTCATAAATATACGTAGCCGTTGGCAGCCTGTCAGCAGCCTGACATCGCTCAATTAGGTAATTAGGTATGCCGATGTTGGTCAGAATCTGATTCCCGTTTCGTGTCCCATTTTTTTTCTACTGATATATCATGGTCGGAATGCATTTAACCGCCAAAATTGGCTTATATTAATAAATTACTAAACTATATCGTATATGTAGTATATTGTAGGCTAGGCTGGCCACTGTATTCGTATATATACGATAATATACCATGATAACACCATCATCGTATACGTGAGGCTAGCTTGTTAAATCTTATTCAATTTCTCTTTGTACTGAATTATCATAAGCCAATGTCCATTGAAACTAGAGAATTAGCTTAAATTAATAATTACTATGCCATATATATATATATATATATAAAGTATGCTGTGCAGTATAAGGTAGGCTACCCTTTATGTAAAGATGGTACTGATTACCCTAGTGTAGGCTAGGCTAGTACAATATTCTTACGGTAAATTAACATGGGCCGACTTAGGTCCAAATCGATTTAAGACTGGTTAGTCGTAACCAATCGTGGTCGTAAGTCGACAACTACCTGTATGGGGGTCCACTGTATGGCTTGAATAAGTCTCGTTGTGAAGTAAATTATTTTTTTGTTAACAGATTGTGTTGGGAGCATGTTCATTGCGTGGAAAAAAAAAATGTGATTCTGTTCACTATTTTCACTTGATTTCATCATAATACAAGCTTTACGTTATTTACCTTTTATTGGCGTGAAGAAAAAAAAAACGGTAAAATGTGTTGTTTCAAGCCCAGTAGTTTTGATTAAAATGATTTTCTCTCTATTTTATATACGGTTGTGTTTGATGGCATAACTTTACAGGAATTTAATCCTTGGTGCCGATGCATGATAATAGTCATTAGCAGCTTTCTCAGCTTCAGCTATAACTTGGTTTAAATTTAACAACATATTTCCTTGCTGATCTTTGATCTATAGCAAGTACAGTTATAACAAAAAATATCAGTCCTATTCTACATCACGTTGTTTATAACACAACTACGGTAATTGTTTACTATCGTACGATGGCTGAAATACAAGCCAAACAGATGTTGCTGTTATCCAATTCGGTTGTTTGTTTGTTTGTATGGCGTTTTTACATTGCATGGAACCAGTGGTTATTCAGCAACGGGACCAACGGCTTTACGTGACTTCCGAACCACGTTGAGAGTGAACTTCTATCACCAGAAATACACATCTCTCACTCCTCAATGGAATGGCCGATCATCGAAATCGCGACCACCGGGGTGGGACGCCGACACCATACCAACCATGCCACTTAGGCACTTCCAATTCGGTTGTACCAAGGAAAAAAGTACAGTTCCCAAAGTCCAGGAATATAACCCCCTTGTTCCTATGATTTCATATGGGAAAAATATGTTTAAATAACACGAGCTCTCCAGGAACATAACCCTCACGTTCTTGAGAGGCGAATGTGATCAGTAAATTTGTTGACAAGTCTGCAAATTACTGAATTTTCAGGAATGTATTGAAAAATATGTTACAAAAATTCTGTGAATAACTAAATCCACAGTTGCTGAACTGCAAATAAGAGGGGGTCCACTGTATGCCAGTGATATACAAGGTAAAAATGGTTCAGTAGTTAAACTACCACCCACCAGGGCATATACATTACACTTTGTTTTTGGCCCAGGAAGGGCAGAATGAGGAGTGGCATGAGGTAGACCTAGTATGTAAAGAACCTCAGGTTTGTATAGTTAGAAAAAATACAAATTAATTTAAATTGTGATTTGTTCCTACACATATACAAACCATTGGTCCTTTACATTAGAAAGACATATTTGGAGGGACGATTCCCCTATACAGTGGTACCTTGAGATATGAAATTAATCTGTTCCGAGGCGGCCTTCGTATCATGAGTTTTTCGTATCTTGAACCGCATTTTACATGTAAAATACCCAATCAGTTCCAAGCCCTACAAAAACACCCCAGTAAATTATATTTCCAGGCCTAAAACACATGTTCTAGGGTTACGACGCCGATCTGACGGAAGAAATATGACTCCAAAAAGGCAAAATACTGTACATACTTGAGTAATATTCAACTGCATGTAATGTTCAACCCCATTTTTACTGCATATATTAGGACTTTAGTATATGTCCCTTAGCAATAAGCCTAGCCTATGTTAGCAGATGCTACTGTAGCCTAGTCTATGATGCTGACATTTGAACCTAAGAAGTTAAAAGCTAAGAATATGCCAATAAAATGTATAAATAATCAGTATGTACTCATTTCAAATAATTATTAATTAATCATTAACTGTAATACACAAACAAACAAACAAACAAAACCTTCCAATCGTTTTACATTCAGCTCTTATGAGTACTGAACGATCGCCAAGCAATCCCTTTTCCTAGCACACAGTAAGCCATAAATTTTCATTAGTATCTCTCTTCAACTAATGAAACTACCAAACAGTATAATAACCATTCATTTCTATTCTTTATTCTATCTTTACCTAATGGAGATATACCAAGTTACTGACAGCTATAATGAAACATATACGTAATATTAAAACAGAAGAAGAATTCTAGAAAATACGTATTTGTTGGCTTAGATGATAGCAGTCTGATTTATTTTATATTTTATGATATCTAATTCACAATTTCTCTTATTAAATATATTGCATGTACTCATTTCAAATAATTATTAAGTAACTATAAAAAATCAAACAAAAAAACAAAAATTTTCAAACTTCTGTTTACATCCAGCACTTACGAGCACCGAACGATCGCCCAGCAATCACTTTTCCTAGCACACAGTAAGCCATAAATTTTCATTATCTCTCTTCAACTATGAAACTACCAAACAGTATAATAACTATTCATTTCTATTCTTTATTCTATCTTTACCTAATATATTTTTTTTATGAAATGTATTGCATGAATAAGTTTTTCAATTTACAGCATCCTTTTACCAATAGAATACATAGAGCACAAGGGGTAGATGCTGACCAATAGGAGAGCAGGATCTTATGGGGGTGACTAGCATCAGGAACCAATGGGAGAGCGGGAGGATGGTGGCGAGTTTACTCAGTTGGCGGCGCGCAAGTTTTAAAATTGTTCTTGTAGGTCCGGGCGAATCTCGGGACTTTACAGCAACAACCTTTCGTAACTTGAACTATTTTCGTATCTAAAGCCCAAAAAATCTTCGTATTTGCTTTCATATCTCGAGTTTTTCGTAAGTTGAGCCTCTCGTATGTCGAGATACCACTGTAATTCACAGGAGCTAACTAGAGCTTGCTCACCTTGATTTGTACCCTGGTCAAAAGAGCTAGGGAATGAATCACACCTCTGATGAAATGATTGGAGTACAGGAACTGCGAGATCAATAATTGGATTTCTGGGCTTTCCTCCTATAAGGGGCACGACCTTTTCATAGGACAAACCAGCTTGGACGAATATGAAGAGCAATGACATTAAGGCAAAATACAAGTATTGGGTTTATCTTACTGTCTGGGACCCACTTTCCCTCCCCTTGCAAGAGGAAAACAGTTGCTTCTGTGGTCTATGACAAAAGAATATGTACTTTGTTGTGTCCTTTACCTGCATTGTAGCCAGCTCCAGCATGTGACAGCCATTCAGCTCTCTTCCAGAGGGAAGAGAAGGAGGATGGAGAAGAGGAGCCAGTAACTCCACTTTCATACTCTCATCCATAACTGTACATCTTAGGTGAGATGCTAACCTGTCCTATTAGAGGAGCTGGGTAAGCTACACAACCAAAGGTCCCAGGAAGAAGTGTCCAAGGACTTGTGTGCAACATCTCGGCGGTAAAATGTGGTGAAGGTGGTCTGTCTCAACCACAACCCCCCTTCCAGTACCTGGCGTACCAACAGATTCTTCTAGAATGCAAGGATAGGGGCAATGCTCTTGACTTCGTGGGCCCTTGGTCTGGGAGTATTGGTATCGTCTACACTCAGGCCGGCTGTTCTAGAGTCTGCTTCAAGTAGTTCAGCAGCATTCTAACAGGACAAAGCAGTATCTCGTCTGCATCATTATCTACGAAGTCCTCTACAGAGGGGATCGTAAAAGACTCGAACCTGGCATCAGGGAACGACGGATTTTGAGAAAGACGGATTTTGAGTCCTCACTACGAAGTTTGGGATGAAATCAAGCGTAATCAATCCCTATCCCCTCAAGTGTTTTACATCAAAAGAAAGCCCATGGAGTTTGCCTTCTCTCGTCACTGATGCCAGGGCAAGTAGGAAGTAGGAAGACGATCTTGAGTGTCAGGTTCCTGTCTGAAGACTCTCGTAAAGGCTCGTAAGGTGCACGAGTTAAGACTCCTCAGTACGAGAGTCAAGTCAGATGCCGGGAACCTGAGATTCTGGGTGGGCAAGACCTTTCAAAACTTCTCAACAAGAGGGATATTGCTAGAGACCAGGAGATATCTACTCCTTTCAGCCACAGGACTAAGTTGAGGGCAGCTAGGTAACCCTTTACTGCTGAAATGCAGAGAAGTTTTCCCAGAGAAGGAAGATGAGGAAGTCCACACCCTACTGAAGAGTGGCTCCAACCACATAGATACCCTTTCTACAACGCCAACCGCAGAAGACAGCCCACTTCTCCTGGTATACTGCTTCGGAGGACTGCCTGAGGTATCCGGACATCTCTGTTGCAGTGCAATGCAAAAAAAACAAGAACTGCACTGCTTGATGGTACCACTGTAAGGGAAATATTTATACTCAGGACAATAGATGGCGTTAGCGGCTAAGCAGTCAGTTGCTTCTCCTGTTGGTGAACTAGGAGATCATTGTTAAGGGAACTGTATTGGGAGAATTATGTTTTGGGAATTGTGTGTTCTGGTTGACAACCCCACCTGGCCTACTTTATGCAGTAAGTAAAAGGAGTTTTATTAATATTAAGATGGTAATCTCAAAATTGTGGGTATTTTAGTTACAAATATTATGAGAACTAAATTGTAAGTGCAATGTTCCTTGTCTAAATTTAAATGTAAAGTTTCAATATTAAATTGTAAGTGTGATGTTTCCTTTTTGGCAGCTAGCCCAATGCGTGATGCCCAGCATAGTGGCTTGTGTGCTGCAGTAGCGCCATTGGAAGCTGTTAATAGCCAGAAGTGCCTGAAGTAGGAATTATTTCACTGATAAGGATATACCACTGGACTACTAGGTACTGATATGATATGATGTTAAGGTTTTTTGTGTTAATATTTAAATGAGTTGTTGATGGAGTGATGATCGGCATGTTTTTGGCCAGGGGTACTGATGTCATTAAACTAATTTTCTTGTGTAATTAAGTGGTGAAGGGTTTTATAAGTTTATGTTGAAAATTATTGTAATAAAGGTATTTTCAGTGGTTATCTGTCCCTCATCCAACTTACCTGATATTTAATTTCAGGTAATTGAATATCCCTGACAACCACTCTGCATGTGGTTGGCACAGAAGGTCGTGCCACTGGGGCAGATCTCTTAGTGCCTCGGAGAGGAGAGCCAGCAGTTTGGGATACCAGCACGAGAATCATCCTGAAATTCGGGATGGTCAGCATCCTGCATCACCTTGCAAATCAGACAGAACAGAAGGAAGGCGTAGACACCAAGGTTGTCCCACCAGTGTTGGAATGTGTCCTCTACAGCTGCCCATGAGTTCGGTACAACTGAACAGAACATCAAAGTTTTCTGTTGTGTGGGGTGACGAACAAGTCTATTACTGGTCGCCCCCACAGGTTGGACAACCTCTCAGCAACATCCTAGTGTATGGAACACGCTGTCCCTATCAACTGATTCTGGCAGCTGAGTTTGTCTGCCACTACATTCTTCCTACCCAGAATGTATCTGGCTCACAACTCCACCGAGTGAGCCACCGCCACTTGTGCAGTTGCATTGTCAACTGATGGAGCTGATGATGACATGATGACTTTTGAAAAGAACAACCCTCTCCAAGATCGATATGATGAAATGTATTTTTTAGTCTTCTTTATTCTTAAAATTCTCAAGTTGAATTTTGTAATTCAACTTGTGAATTTTAACAATAAGGAAGACTACAAAATACATTTCATCATATTGATCTTGGAGAGGTTTGTCCTTTTTTGTCACACTGTCGTCATTAGTTTGCAGTCATACATTTGATTACTACAACACGCTGTGTGGGATTTTTCATACTAATATGTTATCATTTTCATACTACTATATTACTAAAGTTAAAATCAATGTTGAATTCTTATTTTCAAGAGAAAATAATTATGTAATGAAAATTACAGAGCAATTTTTGCCAACAGCAATCAAATAATCAGTATCATGATAAAGTTCAAACTTAGTGCTATCACGACATCTAAAAATAGAACAGAGGTAGAGCATTGGATAACAGTTCCATGGCAACCAGCCAGCCAATCAGGTTTTAGCTATACTATTCTGTCTGAGCAAGCAGGTTTTGCTCGTTTGACGCTGACGATGACGTATGCGTGGTTTTTTAATACATTATGTAGTTTTTAATAATGTATGTATTTTACTGATTACATGAAGAATAAAACGAATTCCTTCTCATTGCTTACTATTAAAATTTCTGAAAGGTTGCTGAATGATAAATAAAGGTTGCTGAGAACGCAACCTTATAACTCATCATTTACTTTATGTCTGCTGGCAACTCAAAAAAAGTTGATTTCATTAATATGGAAGTATTCCTTGAATAGCCTATTTATTATGAAGAATATGCCAATAATATATAAGGTGAAAATAGTTTTATTACCTTTATTATCAGTTTATATCATAAAATGAATCTTTACAAGAAGGTTTGTGGTTGTTGCACCTAGGCTGAGATTAGTCTACTGATAATCATCACTTACTATAAGATTCACAGCTGGTGCCCTGATGCTTTTCCAGAATAAAATTTCATCAACGTACCAGGCAAAGATGACAATTTTGTCACAGGGTATCTTACATTCCTACCTAATTTTTTACTGTATCCTGTATTATGAAAGTTGCATAATCTGGTAATTATAAGAGTAACACTGACTTCTTGTAGACATCGCCAGCAAACTCAAAGGAACGTCTTTCAAAGATATAATGACGTAACTTATGATGTCATTAACTTGGCCCCTTCTCGATGGATAATTGGCTATTCGTGAAAAAGTCTCAACCTCTAGCAACAATAAAATACAACCAATATTCCACCGTTACACTTTGTAGTAGTAGTAGTAGTAGTAGTAGTAGTAGTAGTAGTAGTAGTAGTAGTAGTACATAGGATTGATGCCTTCTATCTCTTTCTCTCAATTGAAAAATAACATTTAAAAATCAATTAACAAAGAGAAGAAAACTTGACATTCATCATAACTCATTTGATATTTTTCCTAATATGGCAGTGACAATCATTGTAATAAATATAGCATATATAATCATCTTTCTGCACCTTATGGAAGTCAACAAATGACAAAAACTTGGTAGCAATTGTGCAAGTCGAATAACAAAAGCTGTCCTGCAACCACGGGGGCAGTGACTTATCATAGCCGCCATTCTTGAAGCCTTGAAAAGGTACGAATATTCATTTAGAATTTCAGAGACGGCTGTTTGTCGCCATAACCTTGTGGGAGGAGTCATATGTTTACGTAATGTAAAACTTTGAACCCATACATTAGTGTGCTCCGCCACTGGCTTCAGCTGCTTTATTTTACTCTTACGAATATACTTTTTTCTAATGTAAGTAATAAAAAATGCTGCTGAAAATTAGGTAGGGATGTAAAGTATACTATGGCTAAGTAATATCTTTGTCAAATGCATGGAAAAAGTTATCCAGAAAAGCACCAGGACAAAGGCTCTGAATCTCATAGTAGAGCACGAAAAAACAATGGTTCATTTTAATGAGCAATGGACGACCTTCTCCCCCATTGGTCCGTTAAAATGCTTATACCTGAGTATTTCAATACAGTGAGGCCTTGGTAATCTCTGGGGACAGGGACCACAACCACCCTCATTAAGCAAATATCCATGTTACCATACCCCTCAAAAAATGCTTAGGATATAGCCTAACTGTGGTAGTTGGGGAAGCATTTTGTGGTAGTTGGGGAAATCTTAAAAGGTGCAGAATGCTTGTAATACACATTGGTTACACTGAACTGTGGAGCAGGGGTTGGGAGGGCAGCAAGAAAGACAGTAGCTGCAGTCAGGGTGAAATGAAAGTAAACAGCAAGAGTACTGGTAAATAAGAATATAACAGTAGAGAAATCAAGGGCCTGTGTAGCAGAGATATGGCTATTTTTAAATTTTTCACAAACTCTTCCATTAATTCTCTATTAACACTTGGTCACCCACACATAAAAGCTTTAAGGGTCTCTTTCTTCTGCACTTCTCTGTGGCTCTCTCAATTACTAATATGATTACCAAGGTCTGTGCTGACTCTTTGATGAATACAATAACTTACCCCAAACTCTTCTGTTACATCTGCACTGAGTCTTTTATCTTTCTATCACTCACTATAAAATCAAAGTGCAGCACAGAATGTTGTATTAAGGACATCTATGTGTTTTACCAGGGCAATGCTTTCTTTTGGCACTATGTCTCATCTTCATAAAATCAAATGTGTTACAGCTTCTTCAATCTTTTCTCTCTAGTCATTTTAAACATCGAGTTTAGCAAATTTACTCACTGGCTTTGGTAGAATTCCAGAACTGCTGCTCCTTCCTGATTTCCTTCTCCCACATTACTATCTCAACATCACATACTCAAAACCAAATCATGTGTCAATCTATAGGTCTCCTCCTACCACTACCCTCTGATAGTGATATATACGCCAGTCTCTGTACCTGATCGCCTTTCCAATAATTCTTGGTTTTCTTTTTCTGAACTACCTGACTGTCTTGAGTAATCAGAGAACAGACCCATTCCATCTCAAATGTTACTACTGAGCTCTTTTGTGCTAGCTCTTTCATACCTCATCTCAAGAACACCACAAATATTCTCTGTTTCTTCTAATCAGCATCTCCTCCACTTCCGTAATTTTTCCTACCATTATTTCCAAATTTATAGGGCTCACTTTCAATGAGTTTGCCATATTTTCTACCTTCTCCAAGGATTCTTTGCACTCCTGCTTACTCCAGGGGTGCTAGGGATGAGAGAGGGTCATTCTGCACTAAGCACTCTTTTTCCTTTTTGGAGCTTTTACCTTTTTACAAGTTCTGTATGCCATGACTGACGAACTCGTCCACAACATTTTTCATGATTTGGCTTTGGCTGTAGATAGGTCATTAACTCATTTCAAAATTTAGGACCCTCAAGCTGAAATTCTGACGAGGAAAAAATGTATGTAATATATTCACTGTTGTCTGGTGTGTGGAGAAAGTGCAAGGCTATGAATTGTATATCTGGCAAAAAAAAAAAAAAAAAAAAAAAAAAAAAAAAAAAAAAAATGCACACACACACACACACACAGAGGATCCAACATCAGATGCTTGGAGAATTTTAATCCTCATTCTGGGGAGCCTTAATCAGAAAACATAAGATATGGAAGGCACAAAGGTCACGAAATCATGGGGAAATGGCATTGATGCAAATATTTACCACTACCAGGCACACAATGCACAAGGGAGAAGATGGCTAAACAAAACTTTTAACATTCAACCCTGTAAAGGGAAAATCTGGCATTAAGGATGATGATGATAACTCCCACTATATAATGTTATTAGGAGGGTAGTGCTTGTAAACTGCAATCAAACTGAATATTTTACCTAAACACAAACCTCTAGAAGGAAAAACTCATATTACAAATCAAGTGAACACAACATTAAACACCAAATTTATGTCAAGATAAAGAATCTAACTTAAAACACAAATACAAAGAAAAACTTACTTCAAAAACATGTCCGTTTCTAAATGGATACCATTCAGTAAATGTAAAGCTTTGAGTTTGCTGCACTTGGATAGAGTCTTCAGAGATTCTGCACTAATGCCTATATGTGACAAGCTCACTTCCTTCAGGTTTTTGAATGCATTAAAATTAAATTTTGTCTCCTGAGTAAGATTCTGAAATGATAAACATATCATAATAAGTGTTTTGGACTAACAGTAAATTACAACAATTACTTAATTTAATTTCTTCACAAAATACTTCAGCAGGATGAAAATTTTATTAGTTCTGACACATTTTGATTCTGTGAGTATATAGGACGCCAAACTTTCCAAATATAACTTGTAAATACATGTACACTTTACCTACAAGAATTGCATTATTTAAATAGATTGGTTGAGATTATCACCACCATTTTGTAGATTATCCCTACCACGAAGCCGCAATATTGACCCCCATAGGGTTGGCCTGACTGGTTGTGAGATCATCGATGATTTGGAAAACCTTTATCTATAACAAAATAATTCACCTATAGAAACTTTACCAAATACAAATTACATAGCAGACTTCATATGAAGATGTTCCTCTCTTCATTATGTTTCAACATAATTTTCACCATGTCAACTTTAAAATGGTTCACAGTAAGTGAAGAAATAAAAGTGAATTATGATTAATGATTAACTGCCCAAAGTACATGTACTCCATACTCTTGTTTACTGTTTAAGAATTTATGATGAAAGGCAAGCAAACTGTCTGTTCATAAAGAGCCATGATTATTCTAATCACTAAAATGTGAGAGAAATATAGCTAGTCCCTGGTTATCAGCAGTGTTAGTTATCGGCGATCCGGTTTCATAGGCCAATTTTTGTCAGAGAAATGCGGTGACTTCCAATCATTGGCACTGATAATTGGGTATTAGCACCGGTACATACCTAACAGAGGCACCATTAAGGGATTTTGACGAAGGAAAAATCTATTTCTGGGCAAGGGTCCGTGTCGCCCAGGGAAATAATCCCTTAAGTTCATTATTTCTAGGTAAATGATACTAACATTACCAGAGAAAAAATAAAAATAGGGGATGTCAGAATAACTGACTCTCTCACCCTAAATAAAAAGAGGGTGTCGGTATGGTAATGGGGTGAGTGAAACCACTACCACGGACCTCTTGCCATTTAGAAGTCTCCTTCATCAAAATCCCCCTCCCTGAGAGAGCTGATACACGGCCGGCGCCGGCAACTACTACTACACATCCTCCCACGCCGACCGCAGCGCCTCTCGTGGCCCTCCTTGAAGTTAGAGACCAATCTTGGGCGCAAGGGTGGGAGAAAATAGGGGGGGATTTCACTGGGCGACACGGACCCTTGCCCAGAAATAGATTTTTCCTTCGTCAAAATCCCTTTTCTGGGCTCAGTCTGTGTCGCTTCGTGAAATAGTACCAGAGAATTAGCACAAGATTGGAGAGAAGTAAAACAAGGTCTCAAGAAAACAAAAAGAAAACAAAATGAATATAATCTAGTTGAAATAATTACAGAGTTATCATACATAAATTTAAACTTAGCATAATGTAACATGTGTTAGCCTTAAAATATATAATAGGACTTAAAACTAAACTTAGGCTAACTTATGATAACTTAAAACTAGATTTGAATGAACAACTATGTACAAGTGAGACTCTCTAGCATAAAAATAAGAGAGGATAACTCACAACAGTTCTAAGACTTATCAGTAAACATTCATAATATATATAAGTGAGTCTCCCTAGCATAAAAATAACGGAGAACATCACCAAACAGTCACAGTCAGTAGTAATATTTACAAGTGTGAGTGCCCCTAGCAGAAAAATAAGGGACACATCACAATATGTAGCCTTTCTAGGCAGCTAAGGCTCAAAACATGATTGAGCTTGACGGTAAGGTTAGGGGAAATATTGGTGAGGCAGGTAGAAAGGAGATCTGGATCTTCGATTACAAATACTAGACAGTGTCAGGGGAAACTATGTTTCCCGCTGCCACTGCTGGAAATTTAAGATTCCAAGGACTTCAAGTAGTGACGTTTGAAGACTGTCTGCGATTTCCAGCCCGTGTACTTTTTCAAATCATCAAAATTCATATGCTGGAAGTAATCAATAGAGGTGGCTACTGCTCTGATGTCATGGGCTCTGGGGAATGAATCAGGATTAGCTTGTTTAATAAAGTACAGGATTTGTTGTCTAATCCCTTTTATTGAAATAGTGCCACCTTTTTCCCTCATAAAGAGGGGGCCTGAGGATCTAGATGATGTCCTGGACAGATAGGCTCGTAAGGCCGTCACTGGACATAGAGAAGGGTCCTGGGGAAGAGGGAGGACCTTCCAAGGAGCCCACCTCAATAAAGGATCCTCATTTTTTGCTAAAAAGCTACGATCTGGAGATAATAGGACTTCTCCTGAGGGGAGAAATTCTACGACCAGAGGCTCTGGAAAGGGCCGACAGTTCTGATATTCTGGCTCCTGAGGCCAGGCTTAATAAGAATAATGTTTTCCTCAATAACATTATATAGTTGCATGAATCGTTGTCAGTATCTGAAGCCAGTTTGAGAACATCATTCAAGAACCATGAAATTGAACTAAGTCTTTCTGAAGGCCTAAGCCTAGCACAGGCTTTAGGAATAGACAAAAAGTAAGAGTCTGTTAGGTCTATCTTAAAGCCAAACTGGAAGATTTTCTTTAAAGCTGACTTATTGGTGGTAATAGTACTAGCTGCTAGACCTTTTTCAAACAGAGATCTGAAAAAGGATATAGCTAAATTAACTGTCATGGTTTGGGCGTTTGTTTCTTTCAGGAAATTTGCTAGTTACTTAACAGAAGCATCATACTGGCGCAAAGTTGATTCCCTTTTATCCGATTCTAAGAAAAGGATATTTTGGGGATCAAAATTTGCATCTCTCTTAGCCGCAAACTTCATGAAGTCCATAAAGTTAGGGTTTTGAGAGTTCCTGAGGAAGCGAACACAGTCCTCATTTGTACTGATTGAGACAGTTTGGGATTGGGGATCCGTTGAGGTCGGAGACCCAATTCCAGGAGGAGAGGATACCAATTGCTCTTGGCCCAATCCGGAGCTACTAGAGCTACTTGTCCCTTGAATGTCCTGAGTTTGCTCAGGACTTTCAATAGAAGATTCACTGGAGGGAAGATGTATATCTTCCTCCATTGATTCCAATCTATGGACATGGCGTCTGTGGCATAAGCCAGAGGGTCCAGGTTGGGGGCCACATAGCAGGGGAGCTTGTGGTTCGCTTGTGATGCGAAAAGATCCATCTGGAGGTCTGGGACCTTTTGGCATATCCACTGGAATGAACGCCTGTCCAGGGACCACTCCGATTCTAGGGGAACTGATCGGGACAGGGTATCTGCTATCACATTCCTTACTCCCGCCAGATGAGTGGAGGATAGATGCCATTTGTACTTGGTTGCTAGAGAGAAAATGGCTATCATGACATGGTTCACATGCCTTGATTTGGATCCTCCCCTGTTGATGCAGTGTACCACTACTGCGCTGTCCAAAACCAGTTTTATATGGGAATTCTTGGCTGGTAGAAGCCTCTTCAGAGTGAGGAATACTGCCATGGCTTCCAATACGTTTATGTGAAGCCGGCGGAACTGAGGTGACCAAGTCCCTTGAACTTTCTTGAATTGGGAGTATCCTCCCCACCCGCTTGGAGAGGCGTCCGTGTGGATAACCAACGCCAGAGGGGGGAACTGGAGAGGAACTGATTTGGACAGATTCTTGGCCTTCGCCCAGGGGCGGAGACATTTGCGAAGAATCGGCGGGATTACTGACAACTTGTCTCGAGATTTGACATTTGCTCTTGAGCGCCAAACTCGATTTATATCTTTCAACTTTGCTTTCAACAGAACGTCTGTGACTGACGCAAACTGGAGGGAACCTAGGATCCTTTCCTGGTTTCTCCTTGATGTCTGTTTGCATTTGAGGAATTGTCTTATGGATTTGGCTATTTCCTTCCTCTTGACCAATGGAATTGACAGTGTGTGGGAGTTCAGGTCCCACTGAATGCCGAGCCACTGAAAATGAGACTCCGGCGTTAGCATGGATTTGGTCTTGTTTATTTGGAAACCAAATGTTCCAGAAAATGAATTACTTTGTTTGTGGCTTTGAGGCATTCCTCGACGGTTGTTGCCCAGATGAGCCAATCGTCGAGGTACGCTACTACCATTATCCCCTTGTGATCTCAATTGCTGGACTACTGATTCCGCTATTTTCGTGAACACCCTGGGGGCTACGTTCAGCCCGAAGGGCATCACTTTGAAAGAGAATGCCTGGTCTCCCAACCTGAAGCCTAGATATGGGCGGAAGTGTCTCGCGACTGGGATATGATAGTATGCGTCTGTAAGATCTATAGAGGTGGTGACGGCCCCACGGGGAAGTAAGGTCCGCACCTGCGAGATAGTCTGCATTTTGAACTTGTCGCAACAAATGAATAAGTTTAGACGGGACAAGTCTAAGATTATTCTTCGTTTTGTTGAGCCTTTCTTTGGCAGGCTGAACAAGCGTCCTTGAAACGTTAAATGTTTGACTCTTGATACTACTCCTTTCTGAAGGAGCTCTTGCACATACTCTATCAATTCCTGTGTAGGTGGTTGAAAGAATGTTTTGGATGGAGGAGGACCTTTGATCCAACCCCATCCCAGCCCTTTGGACACAATGCTTTGTGCCCAGCTGCTGAATCCCCACCGGTGCCGGAAGAGGAACAGCCTCCCTCCTACCTGAGGGGTCCTATTGGGTTTGGGCAGGACGTGCTCCGCGTCCTCCTCGAAAGTGTCTCCCCCTGTTGGGTGTCCTTCCGCCACCCTTCTGGCGAAATGCACCTCTGGCTCTACTTCCCCTTCCAAACCTGTTGAGGGCTTGGAATGCCTGACCCTCAAGAACAAGATTGATGGCTGGGGAAACGGTGTAGGAGGTCGAGGGCTGGTTCTGGGACGTCAGCAGGAGGATGGGCTGGCTCTGATTCATCGAGGTCGACGGTTGCACCGTTTGTGAAACCGGGACCACTTGGACAAACTGCTGTTGCCGGGGAGCCTGTAAAGGTGTAAACTTCCTAGGCTTCTTTGTTTTCTTGGAACCTGAGGGGGGTACTTTCTGGTTTCCTCTTACCAGTAAGTCCCCAGCGGACCCTAAGGCTCTGATTGAACCTGGTCGCTTCGTGGTGAACCTCGTTTACCGCCGATTCGGGAAAGAGGTCAGCTCCCCAGATCGATGACGAGAGCAGTTTGTTCGGCTCATGCCGTATAGTGGCCTCCTGCAGGACATGCTTCCTGCAGTTACGCCTAGCTACCACAAAGTCGTACAGATCAGACTGTACGGTCTGTGTCTGAGCCTTTGCAAAGAGTTTGAACAGAGGCTCCGTACCATAGGTAATGGCGGCAACCTCTGTCATCACCAAGGCGTTCAGTGTCCTCCCTAGCCTGGTCCTAGCGTCGAACTCCGCTTAGATCAGGTTATCCGGTAGCCTTGGGAGTCTCTCCCCGAACTGTTCTATAGCGCAGTCCGGTTTGAGCTTCCCGACCGTGAAGGAAGCTGGAAGATCAGCCCAGAGATCCTCAGAACCTGGGAAGAGCGGAGATGTTGGATCCGACTCTCTCAGCTGGGGAAGAGGCTCGTCTTTCATAGTGGCCTGGATTGTCACTTCTGCCAACTTTGTGGTAAAGGGGAGCGGTGTCTCCTCCTCCGACACAAAGATGGTGAATGGGCTTTTGAAAGCCTGAAGTTTGGTGTTCACGCAGTCCCATCCTTCAAAGCATCTAACCCATTCTCTCTGGGCTTGTTCCCGACTGTATATTACAGTCTCTTTCGGGATCTTATCCTCTCTCCTCAGAGCCGACTCCGTCAACCTGGCGTAACCCATGAAAGGTGGTTGAAGATTGGCGGGGTGGAACTCGAAGTCCTCAATACAACGAGTTCCACAGTCCGGAATAGAAATCATTCCATCCTTGAAGGGTGCAAAGGCTGCGACCCTCCAATGATTGCTCATGGTCAAGGCGGGGAGAGTATTATAATCTGGCATCGGAGTCATTCTGGCGGTTGCCAGAGGAAGAACTGCTGGGGGATTATCCCTAAGGCCCGCCAGCAAGTTTTCCTGGTTTGTCAGTCGCTCCGATATATTTTGGATCGACTGACCAGATTCTGCAAACGAGGTGGAGATCCGAGCAAGCGTCTGGTCTAGCCTGTCGTTCATCATGGCTCCCACCATGTTGCCCACCTGTTGCATAACCCCTGCAGTAAAGGTTTCAGGATCGAAGGGACCAGAGTCCCCGGTTGAAGCAGGGGTCTTCGGACGTGCTCCGATGGACGTCGAAGGTACCGGCTCAAAGGCAGTCCGGGCCTTCTCCTTAGAGGACTTGCCTCTTGACCCTTTGGAGTGTGAAGTCGAAGATGACTTCGATTTCTCTGCTCCGGGATGGTGAGCCGGAGACTTATGAGTAGATGAGGACGAAGTCTTCTTAGAAGACGTCCTCTCAAGGGTCTTCTGCTCCCGTTTCCCTTTAACTTTAGGGACAACTGAAGCTGACGACGTCCTGGCCAGAATATCCGACTCAGAAAATCCTTGAAGGGGAGGAAGAAGGAATAGGTGATGAAGATCCAGATGCGCCCAAGGGAAGCCCTTGAGCGCCCAACAAACCTACCTCTACCAACAACTCACCTTCCCTCTCCGCCCTAGCCTGCGCCACCTGTTGCTGGATGGCAACGATGCACGGAGCTGCCGCTGTAGGGTCGACGTACCCGTTCGACTTGCCGCCTGGGAAGATGCAGACAGCCATACTCTTGTCTAAAATGTATGGCTGCCCCTTGGATACGTTCTTGCTAAAGCCTCCTACCCAGGCTTTCAGGGTAGCCGATGCGCCGTCCTTCACGGCGGCAGCCTGAAATAAAGGGTCATTGTAATCCTTACAACAAAGCCCCGAAGATATATCATTAACACTCATGACTATGTCACACTTATGTACTTAACACAGGCTTATCTGACAATATATATCAAGAACAGAGACAAAACCTTACGCCGGTGTATACTTACTCTGGCAGAAAACTGTTCCACCAGATCATAACAGATGGAGCAGGCTTCGTGATGCCACACAATCAGATCGTTGTGGTGGACGGCGCAGGGAGCGTGGGTCCGGCAGACCTCATGACCGCAAGGGTCCTGCAGGATGGCGTTGCATCCTGCTTCCTGACAGTTGGTAGCCTGTAAGTGAACAGATACATAAGTATCAGCAGTTACTAACAGGGCTAACCTGTTAAGTGATATGAAGCTCCGCTGCATGCCGGAGTGAAAATATTTTTGGACATAATCCTCTCCTGTACTCCGTGAGAAAATTCCATGGATATGGTAAACTGGTCTGAAAACTCCGGTACACCGGAGCGAAGATTTCCGTCAAACCAGATATATACCTGTTTAGATACAGATAGTACACCGAAGTGAAGGTACGATCACAGCAGAGAACATGAGAAGATATCCATAAAAACTTAACAAAACAAAATAAAAACTGATAAACAAGGTAAGCGGTGTGTAGTTCCGCCGTAAAACTCTTCCGCCAGCCAACGGAGAACTCGGATGGCGAGCGGGTGCTCCGCCAGACAAGCGAAAGAGACAACA
This sequence comes from Macrobrachium nipponense, assembly GCF_015104395.2. NCBI lineage: Eukaryota > Metazoa > Arthropoda > Malacostraca > Decapoda > Palaemonidae > Macrobrachium > Macrobrachium nipponense. The sequence goes on along the minus strand of NC_087206.1, from coordinate 45,830,618 downwards.
GATACAATCATAATATAGGGGAAGAATGTCAAGGCTGCTCCGTTACCCCCCCGCCCCCCCCAAGGAGCTGGCGGGGCCAGCGATCCGCTGTAACGGTGGGGAGGGTAGAGGAGAGCTATACAGATAGCACCGGGGAGGACCCAATGCGAGCTGGCGGGGTGGCCAACCCAACCTGAACGCACGAGGAACCCCCAAGAACTAAAAAAAAACGGAACCAGCCCAACTCAGAACCCCCTTTAGTCCGACACTCCCGTATCCTCCCTGGGAAGGGAGGAGGAGGGGAGGGGTGCTCGGATGGTTGCCATAGCGACTGTGAGCGAGCGAGGACTATCTCCCACCCGCGTGGGAAGGGAAGAGAGGAGGGGGGGACCCCGAGTGAAGGGCTGAGGCGATCAGCTGGCTCGTCGCAATCGTAGGTGGACCACGAGGCGAACGAGACCGAAAAGGCATAGCCTAGGCTATAACCAACCGCCTCAAACATGCAACCCATAATAAATACATCGTAATAAAAATGAAAGGAAGGAAATCACGAGTGAGAGAAATAGAAGGGTCGTCCAGGAGAAGTTAGGCTAGCCTCCCCGAAGGAAGACAGACTAACAACTCGGGAGCTGGCCTCTGCCGATACGTAAGACGGAGGGCGACGACCAGGATCGCTGGACTAAAGAGCAGTGGGTAATCTAAAATATGGCATAAAAACCCACGCGCCTAACAGACCTAGACAAAGGTACATGCATGCATGAACACGGATCAAAGACATGAGGTAAAGGATTTCTGAATAGTACGATGTAAAGCAATACAATAAAAGTAGCACTTTCCGCACCACGCTTAATATAAAATATGAAAAAGATATAAACACTGCACAGAATAGCCGCTACGGTATGGAAGACCGAAGGAGCTAAACGAAAACACGAGGCGAGCCGGCATGGCCAGCCTGGCGCCAGACAAGGAAGGCCGTTATTGAACCTAAAAAAACGGTTAAAACGGATCCTGACTGGCTAAAAATACGTGTAACCTTTTGGCAGTACTTAACTTAGCTGCGGCGATAGCTTGGAACTCCATTGCTGAAGAGATAAATACAAATAGCACACAAAATACAGAGTAAGGGAAAAACATGTGCGTGTGGAAGAGCGCTAACGTAAAGGATGGCCACGAGAGGCGCTGAGGTCGGCATGGGAGGATGTGTAGTAGTAGTTGCCGGCGCCGGCCATATATCAGCTCTCTCAGGGAGGGGGATTTTGATGAAGGAGAATTCTAAATGGCAAGAGGTCCGTGGTAGTGGTCTCACTCGCCCCAGTACCATACCGACACCCTCTTTTTATTTAGGGTGAGCGAGTCAGTTATTCTGACATCCCCCCTATTTTTATTTGTTCTCTGGTAATGTTAGTATCATTTACCTAGGAATAATGAACTTAAGGGATTATTTCCCTGGGCGACACGGACTGAGCCCAGAAAAGGGATTTTGACGAAGGAAAAATCTATTTCGCCCAGTGAAATCCCCCCCTTTTTTCTCTCCCACCCGTGCCCAAGCTTGATCTTCTAACGTCAAGGATGGCCACCAGAGGCGCTGGTGTTAGCGTGGGTGGGTGAGTAGTAGTAGTTGCTGGCGCAGGCTGTGTACCAGCTCTCTCTGGCAGGGGGATTTTGGTGGAGAGATCTAAAATGACAAGAGGTCCGTGGTAGTGGTCTCACTCGCCCCAGTACCATACCGACACCCTCTTTTATTTAGGGTGAGCGAGTCAGGATACTCTGACATCCCCCTCTTTTAATTTTCTCTGGTAATGTTGGTATTATTTACCTTAGAAATATGAACTGAAGGGATATTTCACTGGGCGACACGGGCCATTGCCCAGAAATAGATTTTTCCTTCGTCAAAATTCGTCTATATATATATATATATATCTATATATATATATATATATATATATAATATATATATATATATATTATATATATATATGATATATATAATATACTATATATATATATATATATATATATATATATATATATATGATATATATATATATATATATATATATATATATATATATATATATATATATATATATATATATATATTATATATATATCATATACTATTGCTATAGTATATTAAAAAATAATTATATCATCATATCACACTATATAAGATATAATTACTTATCTGATAATAATTATATAGTATTAAATTATTAATAAGATATACTCACAGTAAGAAAACTATATGTATTAATTCATAATAGAACAATAAATATTATGTTTATATTCACTATATCTATATAATAATTACTATATATACATATAATATATATAGTATATATATATATATATATATATATATATATATATATATTATATACAATATAATTATATTTTTATATAATATATTATATAATTATATATATATTATATATATATAATTATATATATATATGATGCATTTGATAGGGCAAGGTAACTCAATCTAACATTGCCTGAGTGATGAGAGAGCTCTAACAATATGATGTGTTGCCAAGTAACCTGGTGGTCAACTGACATATGGCAGTGTACTCTAGGGCATCAGCCTCCCAACCTCACTGACATAAGTATGGTCATATGTATTAGTGGTTGTATATTGAGCAGGTTGTATGTCGGATGTTACTTGTACTGATAGTTCTAAATAGCAATTTATCAAAATTTCTCAAAACAAAGTGAAAAGTTTATTAAAACATTATATACTTGTAAATAGGGGGTGCCAAAAGGATTTTCCCAAAGGACTTTTAGACTTGCCAGTGGCAAACACTCATTTTCCTGGTCTCTATTGGGAGAATATTTCTGAGATCTAGTGCCTCCCCAACAACACAGTGCTAACCATAAATATCTAAATTAATAAAAGAAAGCGAGAGAGACCTTACCTCATATCCACCTCTTACAGTTAACTTCTCCAACTCTTTCAGATGTTCTATTGCAGGGAAGAGCTCAAAGGAACATTCTGCATCTATATCTAAGCACTGAAACATATTAAACTAATTAACACAGTTTTTTTGTAAATGTAAGCTACATAAAACAAAAATAGAAAGGAACCACAGAACTATAATTTATCTACAGTGCTCCCCCACTTTTCGCAGAGATAGGTTCCAGAACCCACTGCGGAAATAAAAAATCCCCTCTAAAATTGCTTATAACTGCTAATAACAGCCAAGTATCCAATACCTGTTAAACTAAAACACTTAAAACTGCCTATTTTAACAGTTCACTGCTTAATTTAATAGGAAAAAGAAGTGAATTAGTGATAATTTTAGATAGTGATAATTTTAGATACAGTCCATAGAAAAATTTGTGAGTTAAAGTTCCCACACAAAAGTGAGATATATTTAATAAAAATCCACGATAGAGCAAAACGCAAAAAGTGGGGTCCACTGTAATCTTAAATTATATGCATACCTTGTTGTGGAAACATGCAACTCATTTTCTTGCATAAGTTGTTTAAAAGGGAAAAAAACCTATATTATGACACTCAAAAATTCAGTTCATTGATAACTGGGAATGCAGTTATTCCTTATCATCTATATGATATCCATGTAAACTAGCCCTAAATAATTCTGCAGCACTTTTACAGCTGACTTTATTGACCAAACAATCCACTCATTATCTTTGTGTTTGACTTGGGTGCCTTTGATCAGCTCTGGTACGGATGGCTTCCTCTCAAAAGCATGCATATAACTTTCTTACATCATTCTTAGAATAAATTTTTGTCACTTTTATTAATGCTACCCATTTAATAATGAAATTCCAAGGTAAAAATAAATTTGTGTACACAAAAAATACATTTCTCTTGAGGTTTTTTGATGTAGGAGAGGCTAATTGGAGGACCTGTGGTAGTGGTTTCACTCGCCCCAGAAACCATACCGACACCTTTTAATAAAGATGAGCGAGCCAGAATATTCTGGCATTTCCAATTTAGTGGTTCTCTGGTATTATAACAATATTTTACCTTAGAAATAGTGCTAAAGGAACCTATTTCACTGGGCGACACGGGCCCTTCGCCCAGAAATGGATTTTTCCTACGTCAAAATCCCTTTTCTGGTGTCGACCTGTGTCACCCTATGAAAAATCCCTGTTATTCATTTTTCCCAGTATAAATAGCTCTTAACGTATACCAGAGAAAAAAGCTAACAAAGTTATGCTGAGGTTACTACCCCCAGCGCGATCACCCAAAGGGTGTCAGTATAGAATAGGGGCGCTGTGTTACCACAGACCACAGGGTTTCTGCCATTTAGATGATTCCCTGTCAAAATCCCTCTCTTTTGGTGTGATCCGTTACCACGGAATCCCTCTACTCTTCCCCACTCGCCACTATTACTACTACCCCAGCGCCAACTTTCATTCCTGTTAAGAGCCGTGCGCTGTAAACAGTGAATTTTTTTAGCTGTGCTATTCTTTGCATTATTGCAACAATTTCACCAATATGAGGGCCCAATCTTCTGCTACTTTGAAGTTGAGTACCCCAATTGGGTTTTTTATCATAAATAAGTGATATTAATTATGCTATCAGTCCAGGCACCTCGAGATATGAGTTGAGGAGGCCGGTGACTGGTCAGCCATTTTGTGCGTCGGCATAGCATCAACAAATTACTCACGGCATATTTAAAGTTAATATTTAAAGTTAATATATAGGCTTAGCTTTGCTTACGAGATTATCAGAAAGTGATATTTCCGTTAAAACAGATATTAGTGACATTTCATAGCAATTTGACTTATAATTTAATACAACAATGTCTCGGTGCTAGTGAGTATTCTCGTATCTAGTCTAGTCTTATTACGGTAACCATATTTGATCCTTAACGGATACATGAATTATTACCCCTATTAGCTTAATCAATTAAGCCTAGTAACCTTAATTTCATGTTTCTCGTGATTTTGAGTTAGGTCTGTATATGACCTTACTAATACGATCAGGAAAATTACCAATTTACGAATGTGAAATTAAGTGATAATGTAGGTTACGTAGATTAGTACTAGTTATTGAGTGATAATTTCTATACATTGTGATATATTGTTGTATTTAGATCAATAAATATCCAAAGTAACAGTATTTTTTAGTGCATGGCCTACCTGGATAACCTCTTGACCGGATTGGACCACTTTCGATCGCGACGAGCCACGGCCAGTCAGCGAAAGTTTTGGGCTACGTAGCCTAAAAGTGGTTCTATCTTGGATCAGGGGTAGAGCCAAACAACATAAAACTGTTATTTGTAAACCTCTAAATCTCAGAGATTCTAATCACTGTGATTGGAGGCAAGTTAATATGATAATAATACTTGAAGTTCGGCATGTTGGCAAGTAGTGGTTCGCCACGTCTTGTTCTCGACATCGGCGAAGTTCGGTATTCGGTATTGCCGGAATTCAGACTGAATAATTCATAACTTTGGCAATTATAGTGGTTCGCCACGTTTTTCTCTGACTTTGACGATGTTCGATATTCGGCGTTGCCGGAATTCAGTCTGAATAATTCCTAACTTGGCAATTATAGTGGTACGCCACATCTTTTCTCCGACACCGGCGAAGCTCGATGTGTTGGAATTAACATGCTAAATGGAAATTTCAATCTATACTATTGTGCTTGAAAAACTTGTCAGTCTTATTACATATATCGGTAACGAAATACTTCACGAAGTATTTCGCCGACAAATTCATGAAATGTATAAATACTATAAGTATTACTAGACTAAGCTTCTTAGTAGTAAATTACTTAGTATTAAGTCGTTAACGGAATACTTCGGCAACGGAGTATTTCCCCGACAACCTAGATAAGCATATATTTAATATAAGCATTATTAGACTAAGCTAATATTATAAGATAGTCGATACCAGAATACTTCGGCAACGAAGTATTTCTCGACAATCTAGTTAAGAACATCTGGAAAAATTAAGGCATATATACGTCGACACGGAATATTTCGGGAACGAAATATTCCGCTGACAAAGCTTACGAGTTTTATGATCCGATTATTAATAATTACTATTCAGTCGACAACGGAATAGTTCGGTACGCCGAAATGTTTCGGCAACGAAATACTTCGCCAATAAATAAAATGCATGATTTTTCTAGAAAATACCTGTCCTGTATCCCTAAAAACGAAATATTTCGGCTACGAAATATTTCGTCGATGGTCTAACAATAAACCATCAAAAGGAAGATTACTCATTGAGTCTTTCGCATCACAGGTGGTCCGTTGCCAGGCTGAGGGATGCCACGCGTCACTAGGCAACGACTATGGCCACGTAGTATGTCGTTCGCACTCCAATTGTGCGGTAGCCTTGGATGACTACGTGGCCTGGCACCCGGACGCTTGTACCGTCTGTTACGAGCTTGTTTCGTTGTTGACTGATGAACAGGTAAGGATGTTTCAGAATTATCTTATATACTAAGGAATATAGTAAGGTAATTTGTATATTGTTCTGGTCCGCCACTAAAACAAAGATTACCTTACAGGCGGACAAGTCGATCGTCCACGGCGCAAGGGTGTCCCTGCGCAAGTGGGTGGCGGGGTTCGGCAGAAACGCACCAAAAGGCCGGCCCCATGTTTTGGATGCTGGCCTTTGCAAGATGATCTTTCCAGGCGCCACCTTCACAACTGCGGTGCCCAGGGACGTTGCCGAACCCCTCATTGAAGCTATCCGCATTGAGACGACGGCCGCTTTAGGGGAGAAGCAGGACTTTACGGAGGAAGTGGCGGCGATCGACCTCAACGTCGAGCCGATGGTCACGGAGGACCAGGTAGGTGGGAAGGTAAGTGGGGCGAGTTCCCATCCTTCTCCTTCTCCTTCCCTTTCTTCAACTCCATCCTTTAAGGGTTTTTCTAAATCCGTTAAAGAACAAGGAATGCCGTCGGTTATTCCTAGTCAAGAAGACTTTAAAAAAGAAAAGCAACTCTGTTCCACAACCGTCGACATCATCTGTCATTCAGCCTGCTGCCACAAATCCTTCCCCTACCGAAGGTAGAGGGTCAGTCCCAAGGGCGGCGGAACAGTTCTTTGACCCTGAATCCTTCACTAACCAGCTGTTAGCTAGGATTAGTGGAGTAGTAGATCAGAGGATAGATGCACGCCTCAGATCAACACCGGACATCTCAAACCAGGCTCTCTCGTCATTGACAGAGAGAATCAAGCCCATTGAGGAGATGCTCTCAGGCCTCTTTAGATCCGGAACACCAGCTCTATCAATGACGGTTCCGGATACTTCAAAGCTTCCCCCCTTCGATAAGGAAAACCCTTGGAGGTTGGCCTTAAATGCTCCCTTCGTAGAAGGAAGATTGACTATAGAAGGGTGTGGAACAAGACCAATAGAGGACTACGAGCTATTCCCAGACGGTATGAAGTTTCCGTTCCCGGGCTTTGTCAGACTAGCACAACATGCGCTAGTCAGAATAGACAAAGTACCAAAGGAAACAGTGATCTTTCCCAGGGAACAGGCCCAAGCTGTCTGGGTCCGTTTCCTAACAGAACTGAATTGTGTCAATACCAAATTGACACCGCACAAGGGAAAGTCCAATGGAGATAGTGCCTCAATACTCTCAAGAGGACAGAGAAGTAGCTCACTGGGTCTTCGGTTACTGTGCTCAGGCTCACAACCTGGAACGAAGAAAACTGAGAATCGACCTGGGCTGGATTCTGGGTTTTCGCAACAAACTTAGGGACGAAGCTGAAGCAGGCATTGGTCCAGCACTCATTATGAGTGACAGTATAGCTAGGCCATGAAGCTCGCTGACTCGCTTGGAGGAAGCAAGGGCGAGCAGAAAAATAGTTTTCAGGGTGGGATCCCTATCAGATGCCAGGGACAATGGTTCATAAGGAGCTCTCTTCAAAGACCTGAGGATAGCAACAATGTCCAAGGGAGGAGGGTTTGCCAATACCAGAGTGCAATCCAGTTCAAAGCTTCGTATGAGCATAGAGTGTTCCTCTGAGGAAGAGAGATCAATTCCCTTCAGTCTGAGGACTTGGCTCAAGTCCGAGCAATAGCCTTTTACCACCGAGACCGAAAAGAGCTTCTCATTCCACAGGTAGAGTAAGAAGCCGGCAATCATGGGGATAGAGGCTCTGAGAGGAGAACAGCCTCTCTGACAACACCAACCATGGAAGATGGCCCACTTGGTCTGATAGACAGACGTTGAGGACTTCCTGAGGTATCCTGCCATTGCTGTCGCAGCCTCTCGCGAAAAGCCTTTAGCTGTGAGGAGCTGCTGGATAACCTCCCCGCGTGAATATGTAAAAAGCTCACCGTGTTGTGGAAGATCCTCACATGGTTGGCCTAGGAGGTCGGGGAGTGGCGGAAGCACTCTTGGAGTCTCTACCAGTAGAAGTAGGAGGTCTGGGTACCATTCTATGTGAGGCCATTTCGGCACTACTAGCGTCATGGACAGGGAAGGGGTGTGGATTGCACTCAATTCAAACACTTGCCTAATCACGCAAAATGGCGGAAAAGCACAGACGTCAAGGCTGTCCCAGGGGTCCAGGAATGCGTCCTCAAACACTGCTGCCGGATCTGGAACTGGAGAGCAGTAAATCGGCAGCTTCTAATTTAGAGAGGTAGCGAACAGGTCTATCATTGGGGAACCCCACAAAGCCAAGACTTTACTCGCTATCCGAGGAGCCAACAATCTGCGTCCTCCTGCTCAGATTGTCTGCCATGATGTTCTGTTTGCCTGAGTTGAGAGCTGCCCATTCATGAATCTGCAATGCTAGTTGTCATAGCTACAGAGACATGTACCGCCTTGACGGTTCACATATGCCACTACGGTGGTGTTGTCGCTGATCAGTGCCGCTGAATGAGCTTTCAGAAGAGAGCTGACGTGCTGGAGTGCCAGGAAGACAGCTCCAAGTTCCAGCACGTTGATATGATCTTGACGTTCCGGGTCAGACCATAGGCCTGAAGCCAAGTGTTGCAGTAGGTCCTCGCCCCATCCTTCCTTGGATGTGTCTGTGAACAAGAGCAGATCAGGTGGACGATACTGGAGAGGGGAACCCCTAAACAGGTACGCGTTGTCCAACCACCACTCGAGATTGGAGCGCATGTTCTCCTCCACTGGGACTAGGTCGTGAGGGGAATCCTGACTTTGTGGTCAATGATTCTTCAGACCCCACTGAAAGGATTGAAGGTGCATCCGACCTTTAGGAACAAGCAACTGTTGCCACTGATGTGCTGGCAGCTGGGACTGTTGAAGGAAGGGCAGAGTGACACTTCGGAAGCATTCCAGTCTTTACATTGTCGGAAAGGCTTTCCCTGCAACAGTGTCGAAGACCATACCGAGATACACCAGTCGTTGAGAGGGATCTAAAGAGGACTTCTTGCGGTTCACCATGATCCCCAGATCGTGACAAAACACCAGAACCTTGTCTCGGAGGAGATGAAGCAGTTCCACAGAGGGCACCAGTATCAGCCAATTGTCTGGCGATGAGCCATGTCAACACTAGGGTGAACACCTGAGTGAAAACTTGCGGAGCTGTGGAGAGACCAAAACATAGGACCTTGAACTGGAACACACTGTCTGCTACAACAAGACGAAGATACTTCCTGGACAAAGGATGGATTGGGATCCAGAAGTATGCGTCTTTTAGGTCGACCCTCACCATGTAATCCAGAGGACGAATGGCCTGTCTGACTGTGCTGGGGGCCTCCATCCTGAACAGGGTTTGCTGAACAAAGTCGTTCAGGGCTGAGAGGTCGATGACCAATCTCCAGCCTCCAGACACCTTATTTACAAGAAAGAGTCGACTGAAGAAGCCTAGACTCATCAAGGACCTCCTTGAGAGCGTCCTTCCCCAGCATGTCCTAGACTTCTGCCTGAAGGGCGAGATCCTTCATCGATCCCTGACGATACGATGATGATGCCTTTGGGGGTCAAATCAGAGGAGGGGGAGACTTGATGAACGGGATGTGATACCCGTGTCGGAGGATGGTCAGCGTCCAATCCTCCGCCTCGTGGTACTGCCACTTTGTCCATCTGGCTTGCAGGCATCCCCCCACAGGTAGCAGAGTGGGAGGAGTGCCCTCCTCACTGGTCATGGCAACTCTCTTCCTTTTGCCGCGTTTGCCTCGCCCTCAACCACCCCTGGTCGAAAAGGGCCGCTGCTCTCAGCCGCCGAGTGGAGGCAGTGGGAAAGGGATCAGCCCTAGCAGGAGCGTGAGAAACCCTCCTAGATGGAGAGCCAGGATAACGTCGAGCAGAAACAGCAAGACGTTGGGGCTGATGGAATGATGCTGCGCAGTGCAGCAAAGAATCCTGGCTCGCTCTCCCCAAGTTTCCCTATCACCTTGTTTACATCCGAAGATGGAAAGAGGGTGGATCCCTGAAGCTAGGCATTCCTCAGGTTGGTCACATCCTGAGGGTGCACAGCTCAATCAAGCCTTGATGAGATGGTGTCCCTGCACTTCAACACCAGGTTGGTCCAGAGGTTGGCAAGGTGGTGGACTAAGAACTGCATAGCCTTACCTCCTGAAAAAACAAGGTCATGGAGCTGACAGGCCATGTCTGCTTACGCTTGTCAGCCTGCTGTGGTCTCAGAGGTGGCAAGAAAGCCCAACGTGCCACCCCAAAAGTCCAACCATGAAGCTACTTGCAACGCCGCCATTGTAGTTTGTTCGAGCTGCGACATCTCCTGGGAAGGTTCAGTGTTGAAGTGTCTGGAGCGAAACTCCAGGTGCCAATGATGTTATAGTCAGGTTTATGGGCGAGGTTGAAGGCTCAGCGAGTCCTTCCTCACTGAAATTTGTCTATCGACTTTGGTCAGAGCCTCCCTTGTCAGGGATGACGAGGGCAGCTCAAACCGGGACCGAGCACCCCGAGGGGCACGGGACCGAGCACCCCGAGGGGCACGACAAAGAAGGTCAACTGCCGACATATGACCTTTCAGAGAAGTAGTTGGAGCTTCTTCTAGGCTGTTTAACTTACGGATGAGACCGATGATCTAGTGGATGGTGGTTTCAGCTGCTGCATCTGGAGCATCTGGTTCCGGAAGATAGCCAGCTGAATTGTCAGTTGCCTAGTGAAAATCATCCTCTCTCTGCATTGACACACCCGGGTGTGAATGAGAGCAGCAGACAATGGAAGTTCCGAGGATGGGTACTCCGACTCTGACATCTCCATTTTTCATGTGAAAACACTGAAAAAGACAAGTGGATAAAGTTTCTACAGGTGTATGTGTATCTGCAGGAGCAAGAGCGCTTGTCAGTGAGGGCGCGCACACAGGTTGTGAACGTGAGTAGGCAATTGCAGGCGAATGGCTCCTTTGTGTGTACTGTAGCATCATACAAAGATGAGGAGCTTACCCATGAAGGTCTGGTAGGTCTCGAGGAGAGCGTGTGTCAGCATGTCTCTGAGAGGAGTTTTTACTACTTCTCTGAGAGCCACTGCTAGCTCTCGAAAAAGGCATGTCAGGAGGAGTCCATGACCTCGTCCACGACAAGGCGAAGCTGCAGGGCCCACATCCCTGAGGGTGGGCAGACAGGAGGATGGACCTGGTCAGCATCTATAAGAGCCTCCGCAGGGAAGGGCTCTGGGGGCTGCACCGCAAAGGGAAGGGCGTCTTTCTTAACAGCACAGGAGGATGAGGCTGACTCCTCTGAAGCAGCCCCAGAAGAGTGCCGACAAAAGTCTCTCCTTCAACAGCAGGCCAGGAAGTCCCAACGAAGGCCACAAAACACGAAGGACATTGTCAACATGCACGAAAAACAAGTTTCATCCTTAGAAGGGCCAGGCCTTCCCGTTTCACCGGGGGAAACAGGCAGGTCTAGCCCTTTCAAAGGCTGGCCAGGAGTTAAATCATTGCTCTTATGCGCCTCACTCTCGGAGGAGTGAGATGCTGAAGATCCCGAAGGATGAGTCATCGACAAGAAAGCAGAAGACCTGGGTTGTTTAGTCTTCGAGGAAGAACTTGAAGGTGAAGAATCCCTTTCCTTTTCTTCTTACTTCGCAGCCGGCGACACTCAACCCACTGGGCAGGCAAACAGGTACGACACTCCTCACAGGGGGATTCCGATGTACAAGAATGCCCCTTGCAAGAAGGACAAAGGGAGTGAGGGTCTCTATCAATCCTCTTCATGAAAGTCCCACACCTACGACCCGGGATACCAGGGCAGAAACGCATAACCATATATAGTCAGACATACTCGCATATACCTAGAAAGAGAACAAGAATGTTATGAATAATTTCAACAAGACAGCGAGAGCGAAAGAGAGGTCTTTACTCGCTGCCGGCTGTAATCAAAGTGATGACTCAGTTAGCTGGTGGGGAGGCAGTGCTTCCCCACCGCCGGGGCAGGTAACTAATGGCCCAGTAGTTAATTACTTTGGTATAGAAAAGAATGTATTAGCCAGTAGTTTCAGCTGAGCTGCCATCTATTTAAGTAAAGGACGCAAGGTTTGTATACGGTGTAGGAACAAACAGTAATTAGTGAATACAGTGTGTTACTAAAAAAAAAAATAATAATAATAATAATAATTTTAAGAGAAATGATCCATAGAAATATTAGTTCTCATGTATAATTGCAAGATATGTTCCACAAAAATCTGTAACAAAGTGAAGCGCATAATATAGGGTCAACTGTACCAAATTGTAACTCTAGAAACTTATGATTAATGGATTTATTAAAATATTCCCATAAAAAAAACATTAATTTTTTTACAAATATAAAACTTTCAGTGCACTCATTACTTTCCCGCAATCTTCAAGGTGAAGGTTTAGCATAGGAATAATGCTTTGCCTTCCAAACCTGTGGAGCCCAGCTTGTGCATCCACAAGAGAGATTTCCCCTTGAAACTTCTATGAAGTTGGTGTGGCTGGGAGCCATTCTTATGGAATAAGGCTACTTATTGTTGAAAACTTGCTTTATAATAAATCATTAGTTTTATACTATCACAATACAGGTGGCCCGCGGCTAATGGCGCAATCGCTCAATGGCGAATCGGTTTTACGGCGGTCGTCAAAAATATTAATTAAAAAATAAGGCCTTTTAAAGGTATCTTTACGGCACAATTTTCAGTTAACAGCGCCGCTAGCGCCGTTGTCTAACGAGTTCATACATTTGTAGAAATGCCATTCAGACCATAAGGTTATGCAAATTATATTAACAAATTTTATGGAGAGTTAATACGTAGGTATTAGGGTAAAATATATGCCTCTGACGCTGTTCTATGCCGAAAATATCGAGTTACATAAGTGCAAATTTAGCTATGGATGTGTCAATTTATAAATGTTCATGCTTTTGTTTAAAATGTGTATGAAAATGTATTACGTGTAAGGTATCTTTATTTGTGCACAGAAATATGATACAAAGGCAGCTTTTGAAACTGCCCTTCACGTTATCAAATATAATGTTTTTTCATGGTCTTTCTTGTGAGACGCCGCCTGCCGCTCTTCCGAAAATATCGATTTAAAAAAAAAAGTGCAAATTAGCGATCGATGTGTCGATTTTATAAATGTTTATGCTTTTATGTTTAAAATGTGTATGAAAATGTACGAATAGGGTATTTTTATTTCTGTGCAGAAATATGATAAAAAGGCAGCTTTGAAACTGCCCTTCAAGTTATCGACTACGATGTTTTCAAGTTCGTTCTTGTATGCCGACGTCTGCCGCTCTTCCGAAAATATAGAGTTAAAAAGAGTGCAATTTTAGCGATCAATGTATCGATTTTTTAAATGTTTATGCTTTTAAGTTTAAAATGTGTATGAAAATATATTACGTAAAGGTATTTTCATTTTTGTACAGAAATAAGATACAAATTAAGGCAGCCTTTGTAACTACGCTCCACGTTGTCAGGGGATGTTTTTTCATGTTAGTTTTTGTCCGCCAGTTCCGAAAAATGCATTGTGTTATTTTATTAATTATGCATCTTTTCCATAAATCCTTTAAAAAGTTATACATTATTTCACTGTATCCATGAATATTGTATGTATTCTCATATTATTGTATTTTAAAATACAACGGCAAATTTAAGCCTGTATTCCGCGGAGGGGCCAATGTTGTGGTTTGAAATCAGCTGATGAATACGAGTTTGTTTCACCATAACACAATTCTGAGCGAATGCTCTTGCTTCTAGTTAGCATAAACGAATATCTAGATACTTGATTTATATGAGACAAAAGTGTTTTTAGGTGGAAATATTTATTGAATATGTCTCGTTGTGAATGTGAACTACTTAAAATAGATTACGTTGGCGGCATGTTTATTGCGTAAAAAATTACGTGATTCCGTTCGCAATAACCCTTTATATCATCGTAATACGAACTTTACGTTATTTATCTTATATCGGCGTGAAACCAACAGTAAAATGTGTTCTTTCAAGCACAGTAGTTTTGATTAAAATTATTTTATCCCAATTTTATCTACGGTTGTGTTTGATGGCATACGTTTACTGCAGTTTTATCCTTGTTGCCGATGTATGATAATAGTCATTAGCAGCTTGAACAGTTTTCTCAGCTTCAGTTATAACTAGGTTTAAATTTAACAGTATATTTCCCGATTGATCTTTGATCTATAGCGAATAAAGTTATTACATTAAGATATCTCAGTTCTATTCTATACATAACGCCATTTATAACAACTACAGTACTGTTGTACTGTAGTACGATGATTGATATACAAGCCAAACGGATGTTATCCAGTTCGGTTGTACTTAGAAAAAAAAAGTCGTTTTTCGTTCGGTTGTTCGTGGCTGTACACGTTCATGCAACGAGTATAATGTTAAAACCATACTTTCATAATTCTCTTTTGCTGTTATTGAACTTATGTAACTAGAAGATGAATAAAGTTAGGCCATTGTAATTTGATCTCTCATAAAATCGGGCTATCGTAAGACTAATTATCGTAACTTGAACACTACAGCTACCTGTACACTGTATAAACTTTATTATATCTTTACATACTCTAGACACCCAAAGAATTAAAGCTAGGCTTTTTTCACTTTACAGTATTTACAATGCTATAATGTACTGTACAGTACTATTGTACAGTAAATTCTATAGTACTATACTGCATAAATAAAATTTTACTTATTGCGCCGTTGTGGGATTATGACGCCTTTGACTGGTCTAGAGTTTCGAAAGAAGGTATGCGGTGGCCGTAGGCTTTAAAATTGCTTAGCGTCGGCGGCCAGGAACGGAACCCCTGCTGGTAACCGAGGGCCGCCTGTAATAAATTTTACAATTGACTTAAGCTATTATATGACCATGTACTACCTTTAAATTTTTGAAGACATTAAGAGCTTCTGCAGTTCCTCGAGATGTTATGGATAACTTCAGCTCCTTTAACTCTGGACAGTTTGTTCCTATGTGTTCCAATATTGGCTTGAGGACTCTGTAAGAGAAATTAATTTTGTATCTTCAATATGCAAATTGTATATTTTTATTGTAATGGCATGTAATTGTGCTTTATACCCTAAACTGCTGTGTACAGTAGGCCCCATTATCCACAAGAAAATACATTCCAATACACCCACAAATCCTTGAAACCTCGGTTAAGTGTGAACACCTTATATTAACAGAGCACACTGCTCATGCTGATCATGAAAATATGACAAATTTTCTAAGACAATTTGTATTTTTCATAGTTATAAACCTGAGGTCTTAACAATAGGATAATTTTCTAGTGCCTAGATGGATCCGGTTAAATCGCAGATGGAAAGCAATGAATCTTGTAAGATCTGGCAACGCGTGCATATATCTGGTAAAAAGTGGTCAAGGACCACACACCCATGCTACAGTGTTCAGTCTTTCCCAACTCAGGATGTCTTTAAGAAGACAGAGGGGCGGCTAGAGGTGGGCAGTACAACGTTAAGACCTCAGGTTTATAGCTATGAAAAATACAAATTGTCTTAGAAAATTTGCCATTTGTTCATACACAAACAAACCTCAGTCTTAACAATAGGATAAGACTTATGCTCGGAGGGAGGTAAAGACATCCTAAACCGGCTGGGGGCCTACCCACCAGTCCAGCTCCAGAAAAAATATCTAGCAGAGACGGACTGATGCCTGTGAGAAACTACATACAATGATATCCAACATCTCAGCCATTGAGTTACGTACAATGATATATGAGACGAATCATTGTACAGTGGGCCCCCATATTTGCATTCTCCAGATTCACGGACTCTGATTAGTGGATTTCTCTCTGGGACCATATTTACCCATTACTTGCAGGAAATTTACCTATTTGAGGGGTTTTCCAACGAAAATAATCACTATTTAGTGTATCACAATGTTACTTTCATGACTAAATACATTTTTATGATACAAAAATGATTTACTAATTTTCATATATCAATATTGATTAATACTGTATTAGTAAGTTTAACCCTTAAACGCCGAAGTGGTATTATAAAAATCGTCTCCCGTATGCCGGCGGCGTTCGCGAGTGAGCGCCGAAGCGGAAAAAATGTTTTTTTCAAAAAATCACAGCACGATAAGTTTTCAAGATTAAGAGTTCATTTTTGGCTCTTTTTTGTCCTTGCCTGAAGTTTAGTATGCAACCATCAGAAATGAAAAAAAATATCATATATAAATACTGGGATATATGACAGCGCAAAAAAAAAATTTCACATATAATTGTATACAAGTCGTGCTGTGAGCAAAACGGTTCAAGCTAACAAGTTAATTTTTTTCGTTGTATTGTACACTAAATTGCGATTATTTTAGTATATAACACATTGTAAAATGGTCAAGGCAACAGAGAAAATATTATCACGATATGATGCATGAATTCGTAACACACGGACGTAAAAAAAAGCTGTTTTCAAAAATTCACCATAAATCGAAATATTGTGCTAGAGACTTCCCGTTTGTTGCAAAATGAAGGTAATTGATTGAATATTACTAGACTGTAAGTGTTGTAGCTTACAATTGCAGTTTTCGACCATTTCAGTCGAGTTAAAGTTGACCGAAAGACGAATTTTTTCTATTTATCGTTATTTATATGAAAATATTTCAAAACTGATAAAAGCCACAACCATGGGTTGCATTTTGTTGTATTCTGCATGAAATTGCGCACATTTTCATATATAAAACTTTATGTAACGGCTAATTTAAAATGGTGCAAACATTACGACAATTGGACGAAAAAATTTCTGATTTTTTTGGAAAAAGTTTTTTTCATAAATTCACCATAAATCGAAATATTGTGCTAGAGACTTCCAATTTGTAGCAAAATGAAGGTAAATGATTGAATATTACCAGAATATAAGAGTTTTAGCTTACAATAGCATTTTTCGACCATTTTGGTAGAGTCAAATTTGACCGAAGGTTGAAATTTTGGCATTATCGTTATTTATATGAAAATATTTCAAAACTGATAAAAGCTACAACCATGAGTTTTTTTGTTGTATTCTACATGAAATTGCCCACATTTCCATATGTAATACTCCATGTGACAAAATCATTTCTGAGATGTGTCGCTGATGCTTTTTAGTGAGAGAAGAAAGAAATTCGCGCTTGTGTGCCTGGGTAATGATTGTAAACAAAACAACGCCTTGATCTGTGAGCTCCCAGCATCCCCCAAGGCGTGTGATTCAAAAGTTTTCGCCTAGTAGGCCTATAACTATTTTTCCGCGATTTTAAAAACAAAACTTTTTTTCGTCAACGTACCACACGTCCAATCGGCACCCAACAGACAATTTTTGTCAACGTTTAATACGTCAAATCGGTGTTAAAGGGTTACTAAGATTAAATGATATCACAAAAAATTAATTCTCTCTCTCTCTCTCTTACAGACATATATGTTTTTTTGTATGATAGATAAATTATTTACTATTTTCAAATATTAATATTAATGTAAACAACAATATCAATTCATTAAAGAAAATACTATCGTGAATTACTAAGATTTTAGTTTATAAATTTTACAAGTTACGTAAGAATGAAGGAAATCCCAGACTTCTCTCTCTAACTCCAGGTACTAAAACTGTCAAATATATCAAGTAATGTAACTGGAGAGGGAGGAGCTGTTGTGTTGTTGCCACTAAGTGTTCATGTAATTTCTCTCTCTCTCTCTCTCTCTCTCTTTTACTGAGACACAAGAATTTGTATAGTACATATACTATATGTTTATTAATACTTTCATATATAATAATAATAATAATAATAATAATAATAATAATAATAATAATATAACTGTAATTACTAAATTCATATTATGTGATAGTCCTTAAAAAAATACAATAATCTATCCATTTCACTCTTTTAAAGAAAGGATAATTCTCTCTCTCTCTCTCTCTCCCCCCCCCCTCGTCCACAAGAATGATCATTGGTAACTCTCTCCCTTCTGTTTCGTCTGGAAGCGCTAAAAGTATTTTCTGAGAGAACAGAGATAAACCAACTCTCTCTCTCTCTCTCTCTCTCTCTCTCTCTCTCTCTCTCTCTCTCTCTCTCTCTCCACTGTATGTTTATTGATATTTTCAGTTTTGTTAATAATAATATAATAATAATAATAATAATAATAATAATAATACTAATATAATAATATGATAAACTGTAATTACAACATTCGCATGTGGTAGTATTTTAATTACAACATTTGCATGTGGTAGTATTTTAAAGAGATAAAAATAACCTTTCCATTTCACTTACATAAGGATAACTCCTCTCTCTTACTGAGATGAAGAGAATTTTTATGGTAGATGTATGTGATTATTAATATTTTCAAATAATAATAATAATAATAATAATATAACTGTAATTTCAAATAAAAATTATTCTTCCCTTCCTATTTCTCTGTATCAATTTCCCTGCCTTCTCTCAACTCCAGAGACTCTGGGAGCTCGGAAGCTGTCAAATATGTCAAGTAATGTGACGGGAGGGGAATAGTGCCATATAATGGTCAAGGATTTTAATGGTTATGCAATTTCTCTCTCTCTCTCTCTCTCTCTCTCTCTCTCTCTCTCTCTCTCTCTCTCTCTCTCTCTCTTACTGAGATGAGATCATTTTCATGGTACATATATGTAAAAAGTTTATTATTATTATTTTCCAATAATAATACTATAATATGCATGGTATTAATACTATAACTGTAATTACTAAATTCATATGTGAGCATTTTAAATACAATAATCTTTCCATTTCACTCTTAAATACTGTAAGAAATCTCTCTCTCTCTCTCTCTCTCTCTCTCTCTCTCTCTCTCTCTCTCTCTCTCTCTCTCTCTCCACAAGATATGCTCTCTCTCTCCCCAATAGTATACATATGTCATAGTGGTAACTCTCTCTCTCTCTCTCTCTCTCTCTCTCTCTCTCTCTCTCTTTTGGCTGCAAGTGTTAGAACTATGTATGTATGTATGTATGTATGTATATACCTTTAAGGGTACTAATGTTCAGGATTACTTTGAAATTATATCAACCCCTTCCCGCCCAGGACGTACCGTACTACATCACTTGACAGCCAGCAAGAAATCCCAGGACATACTGTAATATGCCCTTCCACTCTCTCTTTTGTACCGAGAGCTGGTGTGTTGGGATTGTGTATTTGAAGACTTCTCATTGCTGGGATATGCTCTCTCATCCTTTGTCGAACATAAGCTCCGCCCACTAGCCAATCAGAGTGAAGGAGTAAGGCATCCCGTGACATTTCAGTGACGGAATTGAGATGTCACCAAATTTCACCAATGGGAGCTCAGTATTTCAATCTTTCCTGTCTTTTCCCGTTATTTATCACTCAGGCAGACATGTCGACTCGCATATAGACAATAGTGCAACTGTAGAATTCTTTTGATTATCGTTCTGGTTGCTTCTTTATCAATTTCCGCTCGTATTTTTTAGTCATGGGTGACTCTGGAGATTCCTCAGATGAAATGTATGTACCAGGGGAATCTGATGATGAAAGTGAGACATAAGATAGTGTGCAATCAGTAAGTGATTGCGAATTATTTGACGATATTGAGCCAGTCACAGAAGAAGGTTGGCGGTTGTTGTCCAACATCTTTGATGATTCTCGGCCAGATCCTGTTCCTTCCCTCAGCGATCCCAGTCATGGGGTGGATATCTATTTGTCTCAGGATGATTTTCCTTCACCTGACGTGGCATTTGAATATTTTATGTATCAAGAAATGATGGATACTTTGTGTTCTTAAAAGATGAAAGGGCAGATCAGTACAAAGAAGATTTTCCTGAAAAGAAAACTCTTCACGGACTGATATGGAAACCAAGTGAACAGCATGTTTTTTTTATTACTCATACTGATGGGAGTGGATAAAAAACCTGACATGCATATGTACTGGTCACGTGATCCTTTGACTGGAGGACTGTCAGTGTTTTGTAAGGAGGTTATGAGTAGAATAAGGGTTTTTGATCATTCTAAAATTTGAGATTTTCATCCACTGCTCAAGTGACACGAGACCCACGCACAAGGATTGAACCATTTTTATCTTTATTGCAGCAGCGTTCACAATCTCTCATGCGACCATCAAGAGACATTGCTGTTGATGAAGCTCTTGTATTATGGAAGGGACGTCTTGGCTTTAGACAGCTCATCAAAATCAAGAGAGCCCGTTTTGGAATAAAAGTATTTGTACTTTGTCCAACAGGAGAAGGGTGGGACGGATATTCTTGGAACTTTGCAGTGCACTATTACGGAAAAAGCAATTTCAAGATCCAAGACCCTGCTGCTTCTCATCTCAGTGTATCAGAAGATATCATCATGTACCTCATGGAAGATTTGTTAGATCAAGGGCGCCATGTCATCACTGATAACTGGTACACAAGCATCCGACTCGGTGATTATTTGCTGACGAGAGAAACTATGCTGACAGAAGTAGTTCGGACAGGAAGAGGACCCCGGAAACAAATTATGAATGCAAAGTTGAAGAAGCATCAATCACATCAATCAATTTTTGCAAGAAAAGGCAACACTCTTGTTGTCAAATTTCAAGATAAAAGAGAGGTTACAGTTTTGACAACAAAGTATACAGCAAACATGGTAGAGAAAACAAAGACATGCTTTGGGCAAAAGACCACATTTTTCAATAAACCTCTTCATATCGACCGCTACAATAGTAAAATGGGAAGCGTTGATATGGCAGATCAACTTCTTGAGCCATATGCTTTTGACAGAAAAAGTCTTGCATATTTCAAAAAACTTGGAATTCATTTCATATTTCGTGCTCTTATGAATTCATTCATTTTTTATAAAAATGAGTGCCAGTACCATCGTCCCTTCCTGACTTTTATTACTGATGAAGTCAGAGGTTGGCTAAATAAACACTCTGATGGTGCTGCAAAACTTATGAAGATGAGAGA
The DNA here is from genome assembly GCF_015104395.2 of Macrobrachium nipponense. Lineage (NCBI taxonomy): Eukaryota > Metazoa > Arthropoda > Malacostraca > Decapoda > Palaemonidae > Macrobrachium > Macrobrachium nipponense. The sequence goes on along the minus strand of NC_087206.1, from coordinate 45,809,361 downwards.
AAAGATGAAGTCTAAAAGCCCCTATGGTGCTGAAGAAGAAGTTATCCATGCCTGGGTTCGTCATGAGAAGACCAACCAAAAACGCTGCAGGATATGCACGAAGAATTTAGGCAAGAGGAAGGACACAGTGTATTATTGTCCAGGATGCCCCGGGGAGCCAGGTTTATGCTCATTAGACCACTTCAAAGAGGGGCATTCGATGCCGTCGCCAGATGATCCAAAACCAGGACCAAGAGGCACTTGCTTGAAGAAGAGGAAAAGCAATTAGGCGAGTTGAAAAGTCATGTTTATTTTTTTTCCTATCATTTTCTCCTTCCCCGGAATAGGGCTCCGAGCGATAACGGGTAACAAAAAACGATGGCACTTGAGTACCGCAATGGTCCATAGGAAAGCTCATGTATCTTTCCCTAAATAAATATATATATATATATATATATATATATATATATATATATATATATATATATATATATATATATATATATATATATATATATTATATATATATATATATATATATATATATATATATATATACATACATATATATATATATATATATCAGCACAGCCAAGGGACATTATGAATTTTTGCATATGCCTTTTTGGCTTACGTTGTGCACCAATATCATTTACTAGAATGATTAACATAGTGTTTGGAGACTTGTTAGGGGATATCCTACACGCAACTACTCGATAATAGCTGATCCCCTGACCGATCTTACGAAGAAGGGCGTAGATTTCATATGGTCTGAGAAGAATCAACAGGCGTTTGATACCTTGAAAGATGAACTGTGTAGTTCTCCTATATTAAAATTTCCTGACTTCGGTAAGGCAACAGACGCTTCCGACCTAGGAGTAGGTGGGGTATTGCTTCAGCAATATGACAAACAGTTTTTCCCTATAGCTTTTTATTCACGTAAACTGAGACCTTCCGAAAGTAAATATGCAGTAATAGATAAGGATGGGCTAGCTATTGTTAACTCACTAGTGTATTTTAAGTTCATAATATACGGTTATCCCGTCAAGGTTCTCACTGATCATAAGCCCCTAACCAACTTCTTTAAAGGCTTTAGTCACAGTCCCAAACAAACTCGGTGGCATATGATCATCCAAGACTTTGGCGCGAGGATCGGGTATCTACCTGGGAAAGCAAATATCATTGCTGATGCATTATCACGCAACCCCGTGTCATCTTGTACAGAGCCATTAGCTGAATTAATAGATATATCAACATCCATGCCTATTGTTAAAACTGTACCTGAACAGGAAGATCTGGGCTGGAGCGCTGAACTAATACAGACTGAACAAAGAAAAGATCAGCAATTAGAAAAAATCATAGATGCTTTGAACGGAAATCCTAAGGAAAAGGAATATATAAAGTATACGCAGCAGAATTATATAATCAAGGATAATATTCTGTGTAGATCTGTGACAAGGAAAACCCGCAACACACCACAGGTGACTAACGACCAGGTAGTGGTACCAATCTCACTTATACCAACTGTCTTAAATTGGTTGCATGCAAATCCATTACATGGCTGTTAATGCAGAAACACAAACCCATCTAGTTGGTAAAACAATGTCGTTACTTTTGTAAGTGGTAGTTAAAGAGTTGACAGGTGTCAACAAATTACGATTTCATCTCACTTCCTAAAATTATGAAGTCTCTTTGGCAGTTCAAGCAAGGTCTTCAAGGAGTACAGTTGTATATATTTCGTAATTCAAAGGATTCATTTTGGGCACACAGATGCAAGTTTTTTGACGAACTTATATATATTTGCTTTATATGTCTTAATCATTTAAGCATTAAAAGGCGTAAATTGGTTTATTTGTGACATTTAACATTTGATTGTCCTATAAATATGATAAAATATGATATAGTCAAAGGAGGTTTAAAGTGGCAACGAAAGTGTCTTGTTTAGAAAAGTATATCTAATTAGCTTTGCAAGATGTATTAAGGTACATTATGTCACCGTTATGACTTATTGAATATTATGGGTTATTTAATAATGTATTTAAAGTTTGCAATAATTCCTTTCAGGAATGAACCTACTACTACTACTAGTACTACTACTACTACTACTACTACTACTACTACTACTGTTAACGGAATAAAGGTTAAAGTTGAGTTTCTGAGTTTGTGTCGCCCATAACAATAGTTCATTCATCTTTAACATGAATACGGATCAGAAGGACCACGTAGAAGACAATGGTGACGCCAAGGAGAAGTTACGCACCCTCAAGAACAATTAGACTGCTGCTCTCTCTGCCCTCACAAAGAAACGGAATGAAGTCAGCAAGTGTATGGAGAAGCCTGATAATCTCCATTTAGTAAAGACAGGCATGGAGGAGTTTGAGGAAGGGTTAAAGAAGTACAAAGACTGCCACAGTGATTACTTGTCTTAACTACCTGTCAACGAGCACCAGCCAGAAATCAAAAGGTTTGAAGATAAAGAATTGTCTGCCTTAGGATTCAGATTTCAGGTGCATAAATGGATAGCCACAACAGAAGCAAATTTGCAGGATTCTATGGACGGATCTTCGCTGCAGAGCAGGTCACATAAATCCAGGAGGTCAGTTAAAAGCACGGCATCAAGTGTTAAGTTAAAAAAAGTGTCTCAATTGATGGCAGTGCAAGACATGTAATAAAAGGCATCCTGCCACTCTGCACATTGAGAACTTTAGGATACTTGACAGCAACAGTGCAATTGTGTCACAAGCTAGTGCACAGTTTGAAAGTACAGGTCAAGGTTGTGCTAAGGGTCAAGATGGTACTCAAGGTGAAGGTCGCACTCCAGGTCAAGGTAATACTCAAAGTCTAAGTAATGTGAGGTCTTCTGCATGTACAATTTCTGATACAGTGTTGCAATCAATCTTGCCTGTGCAATTACGTGTAAAGGGTAGTGACAATGTAGTACAAACTTATGCCTTTTATGATACCGGCAGTACAGGTTGCTTCATTAAAGATAGTATCAAGGATCAATTAACTGTAAAGGTATTGAAACAGCTATCAAGCTGCAAACAATGCATGGGACTGATACGGTTAAAACCTTTATTGTAAATGGTCTTGTTGTTGCTGATATACAAGGTAATAATGATGTATTGCCAAAGGTATTCACACAAAAGGATATTCCTGTTAATCATGATCAAATTCCTAGGTATGAAATGTTAAAGGATTGGCCTCATTTATCAAGTGTTATTAATAAGATTCCAGTGTATCAGCCAGAGTTAGACATAGGAATTTTGATAGGTAGTAACTGTCCAACAGCTTTACAACCTTTAGAGGTTGTACCCACTTCAGGTTATGGCCCCTTTGCAGTAAGATTTCACATTTTATTGAGAAATCAAAAGACTATGTGGAAGCTATCACGCTAGCCACAAGGGGTGTTTTATCACCACATCTTTTGCCTATTAAAGATCTGACTTTAACTTCGGAGAACTGACGGGAGAAACTGGGTTATGTTCCTTTGTTAGACGCCCATAAGATAGAATTTTATTATAGTTTAATATCAGTAAGCATTGAAAATTACAGGATCATGATTACCATTCCCTTTGATTCTTCTGATGCCTGGCAAGCATACAAAATCGCACCGTTCCCAACTTTCATGACGAATAACTCAAGTCCAGTAATATCCAATCTGACGGGACACGTATTGATTTCCCCTGATAAGGAAACATATACAGTCATCAAGGACTTAGATAAATTCACTCACTGTTCAGATGCCATGAATAATAAAGTTTGTACAGCTGACTCCTTTGAATTCCATCATATATCAATGGATTCATGCGAATTAGGTATAGTGCTAAACGGTTCTCTCTCCCACACACGAAAGTTGTCTGAAAAAACTTTATCCTTTTGACGATAATAAGTTCAATTACAGGCTGAACAACGGATCGTGGATGCGATACGACAAGGAAGGATTTCAAGTCTCGTGTCCAGACGGATCAACGGCCTACTCCCAGATCTTCGTTGCCGCTGACGGGCGTATCGGGACGTCAACGAACTACATGGTCCGCGGAGTTAACACTATCATCCAGGAACGGGCTTATTTCATGAATTTCTCATGGACAAGGACTATAATCACCGCCTTACCTCTCCCATACAACGCGAAGGTGGCTCATCGTTTGACGCAACTAGCTGAGATGGACCACACGTCAAGGATTTATGCAGAGAATCTGCGTTTCTACGTGTTGCTGGCCGTGATATGCGTTAGGGTGGTGATTCTCATCGCCACTAACATATTTGCCTGGCGTAGGTAGAGGTGAACACAGATGGATCTTCAGAGGAACGTCGCGCCACGCCCAGACAACACTCCATCGCGTTAAAAGCGTTTACCGTTAGAGCTATTTGAAATTGGCCATTTCACTTGACTCGGAGGAAAATTGTCTGGAATTGAGTTGTGTGTGAAAAGCGGTCCGTACGCTGGCAATATGTATGACAAGAAACTCAGAGACATTGCATTTCATTATATATCTATATAA
>NC_087206.1:45655819-45804377 GCF_015104395.2 Macrobrachium nipponense | reverse complement strand
GCTTACAATTGTGTTTTTTTACCATTTCGGTTGAGTCGAAGTTGACCGAAAGTTATTTTGGCACTTATCGTTATTTGTATGAAAATATTTAAAAACTGATAAAAGCTACAACCATGGGTTGTTTTTAATTGTATTCTACACAAAATTACACACCCTTCCATATATAAAACTTTATGTAACAGCTAATTTAAAATGGTGCAAACGTTACGACAATCGGACGAAAAAATTTATGATTTTTTCGGAAGAGTTATCGCGCGGACGTAAGGAAAAAGTTTTTTTCATAAATTCACCATAAATTGAAATATTGTGCTAGAGACTTCCAATTTGTTGCAAAATAAAGGTAAATTATTGAATATTACTAGAATATAAGAGTTTTAGCTTACAATTGCATTTTTTTATCATTTCGGTAGTCAATGTTGACCGAAAAGGTTGAAATTTTGGCACTTATTGTTATTTATATGAAAATATTTCAAAACTGATAAAAGGGATTTTGACGTAGGAAAAATCTATTTCTGGGTGATTGGCTCGTGTCGCCCTATGAAAGTATCCTTAATATCATTCTTTCTAGGCAAAATTAATCTAAAATTACCAGAGAAAAACAAAATTAAGAAAATGTCAGTAAAACTGACTCGCTCACTCTATAAAAGAAGTGTTGGTATGAGAATATAGGAGAGTGGGATCACTACCACGAGTCATTCACCATTTAGACCTTCCAACATAAAATCCCCACCAGAGAGAGCTGATACGAAAGGGTGATGCGGCCGCTACTACTACTACTACTGACGCCACGGACAGCAGCGCCCCTTGCAGTCATCCTTAATCTATGAACATCTTGTCCTGCAGGGTGGGTAAAAAAAGACAGGGTGGGTTTCATAGGGCGACACGAGCCAATCACCCAGAAATAGATTTTTCCTACGTCAAAATCCCTTTTCTGGGCTCAGCTCGTGTCGGCCTATGAAAGTGTACCAGAGAAACAGACAAGATGGGAATAAGGACAAATGAAAATCAGTTGTAAAAAAGAGATATATAATATAAGTGAATCAGGGACATTACAGTATACAAACAAAGTACTTAAAGCTAACTTATCCTAAAACAATGACATGATAAAGAAAGCAATTAATATAAAGTACTTAAAATAAACTTATATTAAACATAGTAATACCCAGTAATGTAATGGCAAAATAACAAAATTTGATTCACTAATTAAGATATTTACATAATATACAAACACATTGTGTTCTACCCTAGCATAAAAATAAGGGTAGAAACACTGAAGTACATTATAAGTACATAGTGAGGATGTCCCTAGCAAAAAAAATAAGGGACAATCCACCAATATAATTCTAGCGGCTAAGGCTAGAGTATCCGAGTAGCATGGCGATAGGGTGAGGCATGTTGGACGAGGTAGGTAGAAAGGAGACCTGGATCTATACTACGACTACTATACAGTATCAGGAGAAACAATGTTTCCCGCTGCTACTGCAGAAAATTTTAAAGATTCCAAGGACTTTAGGTAATGACGTTTAAAGACTGTCGGTGATTTCCATCCAGTATACTTTTTAAGATCCTCAAAGTTCATATGTTGGAAGTAATTAATTGAGGTGGCTACTCCTCTGATGTCATGTGCTTTTGGAAATGAATCAGGATTGGCTTGTTTAATGAAGTAAAGGATCTGTTGTCTAATTCCTTTTACTGATAAAGTACCACCTTTTTCTCTCATAAAGAGAGAACCTGAGGATCTTGAGGATGTACGAGATAGAAAGGCTCTTAAAGTTGATACTGGGCAGAGAGAAGGATCTTGCGGAAGTGGGATGACTTTCCAAGGAGCCCACCTTGCAAGGGGATCCTCATTTTTAGCCAAAAAACTACGATCCGGCGCAAGTAGAACTTCTCCTGAGGGGAGGAATTCCACATGACCCGCATCTCTGGATAGAGCAGACCGTTCTGAAATTCTGGCTCCTGAAGCCAGGCTTAATAAGAATAACGTCTTTCTAAGAAGCATTATGAATGTACAAGACGAGTTGTCAGTATCTGAGGCTAGTTTGAGGACATCATTTAAGAACCATGAAAAACTGCAGTAGGCCTTGAGAAAGGTCTAAGTCTAGCACAGGCTTTGGGAATAGACGTAAAGTAAGATTCTGTTAGGTCTATCTGGAAACCCAACTGAAAGATTTTCTTCAAAGCCGATTTATGAGTAGTAATAGTGCTAGCTGCTAAGCCTTTTTCAAACAAGGACCTGAAAAAGGATATAGCTAAGTTAACTGTCATGGTTGTAGTGTTTGATTCTTTCAGGAAGGATGCTAATTTTTCAACAGCTGAGTCATATTGTCTAATAGTTGACTCTCTTTTATCTGATTCTAGGAAGAGGATGTTTTGCGGATCAATGTTAGCACTTTGTTAGCCGCAAACTTCATGAAGTCCATAAAGTTAGGGTCTGAAGATTCCTGAGGAAGCGAACACAGTCCTCATTTGTACTGATTGCGACAGCTTGGGATTGGGAATCCGTTGAGGTCGGAGACCCAATTCCAGAAGCAGAGGATACCAGTTGCTTTTTGGCCAGTCTGGAGCAATCAGAGCTACTAGTCCCTTGAAAGTCCTCAGCTTGCTCAAGACTTTCAAAAGAAGATTCACTGGAGGAAAAACATAAATTTTTCTCCATTGATTCCAATCTAACGACAGGGCGTCCGTGGCATAAGCCAGAGGGTCCAGGTTGGGGGCCACATAGCAAGGAAGCTTGTGGTTCGCTTGTGAGGCGAAGAGATCTACTTGGAGACCTGGGACCCTCCGGCATATCCACTGGTAATGACCCGTCGTCCAGGGACCATTCTGATTCCAGAGGACTGACCGGGGGACAAAGCGTCTGCTATCACATTTCTACCCCCGACCCCCCGCCAGGTGAGTGGCGGACAGATGCCATCTGTGCTTGCCTGCTAGCGCAAAGATAGCTATCATGACATGATTTACGTGTTTGGATTTGGACCCTCCTCTGTTGATGCAATGTACTACCACTGCACTGTCCAAAACTAGTCTTAGATGAGACTTCTTCGGGGGAAGGAGTCTCTTCAGGGTAAGAAATACTGCCATTGCTTCCAGGACGTTTATGTGAAGCTGGCGGAACTGAGCTGACCAAGTCCCCTAACTTGAACTTGCTTGAATTGAGAATATCCCCCCCATCCGAACAGGGAGGCATCCGTGTGAATGGTTAACACTGGAAGGGGATATTGAAGGGTACTAACTTGACAAGGTTCTTCACTTTTGTCCATGGACGTAGCTGATTGCGAAGGATCTGTGGAATTATTGACAACTTGTCTCGAGATTTGGCGTTTGCTCTCGATCGCCAAACTCTATTTATATCTTTCAGCCTTGCTTTCAGGAGTATATCTGTTACTGAAGCAAACTGAAGGGAAACTAGGATTCTTTCCTGGTTTCTCCTTGATGTTTGTTTGCATTAGAAATTGTTTCACAGACTTGGCTATTTCTTTTGTTCCTTTTGGCCACCGAATTGACAGATTGTGGGAAGACAAATCCCATTGGGATTCTAGCCACTGAAAACGAGACTCTGGAGTAAGTCTGGATTTCGTTTTGTTTATCTGGAACCCCAGATGTTCCAGAAATTGAACTACCTTTTTTGTGGCTTTGAGACATTCCTCGACCGTTGGTGCCCAGATCAACCAATCGTCGAGGTATGCTGCTACCATTATCCTTGAGTTCTCAACTGTTGAACTACCACTTCTGCTATTTTCGTGAATACCCTGGGGGGGCTACATTCAGACCGAAGGGCATCACTTTGAATGAGAACGTCTGATTTCCTAGTTGAAGCCTAGGAATGGACGGAAGTGCCTGGCTATAGGGATATGATAGTATGCGTCTGTAAGATCGATAGAAAGGTGGTGACGGCCCCACGGGGAAGTGAAGGTCCGTACCTGCGAGATGGTAAGCATTTTGAACTTGTCGCAACGAATGAAAGAGTTTAGCTTTGACAAGTCTAAGATTACCCTTCTTTTTGTTGAGCCTTTCTTTGGCACGCTGAATAAGCGACCTTGAAATTTTAGATGCTTGACTCTCGCAATAGCTCCTTTCTGAAGGAGTTCCTCCGCATAATCTGTCAATTCCTTGATGGTTCCTGATAAAATGATTTGATTGGAGGGGGATCTTTGATCCAATTCCAACCCAATCCTTTGGACACGATGCTCTGTGCCCATTTGCTGAACCCCACCTGTGACGGAAGAGGAACAGCCTCCCTCCTACCTGGGGAGCCTCACTGTTGTTGGGCGGGTTGACCTCCGCGCCCTCCTCTGAATTGTCTTCCTCTTGCAGCTCTCCCTGTGCCACGCTGGCGAAAGTGGCCCCTCGCCCTGCTACCCCTAGAAAACCTATTAAAGGCTGGGTAGGCCTGGCTTTCATACATAGAGTTGAAGGCCGGCGAGACTGCGTAGGAGGTTGACGTTTGAGACTGAGGGGACAACAGGTAGGATGGGTTGAGACCTGTTTTTGAAGTCGATGGCTGTCCCTGTTTTGGGTAACTGGGACGCCTGAACAAACTGCTGTTGCTTCTGGTAAGGCTGGAACCTTCTGCCAGACTTCTTAAGTTTCTTACCAGCAGCAGGGGCGGTCTCATGCTTCCTCTTGGAATAGATGCCCCACCTAGCCCTAAGGCTCTGGTTGAGCCTAGCAGCTCATGGTGCACCTCGTTCACCCAGCGGACTCTGCGGGCAAGAGTGGTCCGCCACCCCACATGCTGGAAGCCAGGAGTCTATTAAGGCTCCGTGCCTGATAGTGGCCTCCTGCAGAACGTGCTTTCGGCAGTTCCTCCTAGCTTGGAAGAAGTCGAAAGCATCAGCTTGTACTGTCTGGAGCTGAGACTTGGCCAGAATCTTGAATAGCGGTTCTGTGCCATAAGACAGGGCAGCCATTTCTGTGATGATTCGGGAGTTAAGGGACCTCCCAAATCTAGTTCGAGCATCGAACTCAGCCTGAATCAGAGTATCAGGCAGCCTTGGAAGTTTCTCGCCAAACTGGTCCATTGCGCAGTCTGGCTTAAGCTTACCAATCGTGAACGTGGCAGGCAAGTTCTCCCACAATTCTCCAAAGGCTGGGAAGAGCGGAGAAGAAGTAGACTCAGCTTTCCCTCAGCTGTGGCATGGGCTCATCCTTGAGGACTGCCTGAAGAGTCGCTTCCACTATTTTGGTAGCGAACGGAAGAGAAGCCTCCTCCTCCGTCGCGAAAATAGTGAAAGGACTCTTGAAAGCCTGGAGCTTAGTGTTGGTACACTCCCAATCCTCTAGGCAGTGAACCCACATTCCCGCTGTGCGTGCTCCCTACTATTACAGCACGTTTCTCTCGGGAAATCTTGTCCTCTCTAGTGAGAGCAGCCACGGTCAGCCTAGCATACCCAATGAAAGGCTGAGTCAATCCAGGAGGATAAAACTCGAAGTCCTCAATTCTTCGAGTTCCACACTTCGGGACAGAGATCATGCCGTCCTTGAATGGAGCATAAGCGGCCACTCTCCATGGGTTAGCCATGGAGAAGGCTGTAGGGATTCGTATGGAGGTAAACTGCAGAATGCCAGTACCTGCTACGGGGGAGCTTGGCTGAGGAACCTGAGAAAGCCAGCAACACGGTCCTCTTGCTCTCTAACTCTGTTAGAGAGATCCTGAATGGATTGGCCAGACTGACTGAGGGTGTTTGACAGCTGCGCAAACATCTGTTTCAAACCTGGTCCCGAGGGCGGACACCTGCGAGCCAACCATCTCTCCCACTTGCTGCATCACCACTGCCGAGAAGGCGGTGGGATCAAAGGAGCCTGGTCCCGCCACTCCAACCGGCGTTGCCGGAGTGGATGCGGTGGAGGCCGGAGAAGGCGTTGGCTCGGCTGGAGCGCGAGCCTTCTCCTTAGAAGCCTTGCTTCTAGAGCTCTTAGAGTACGAAGAGCTCGGCTTTGCCTTCACCGCGTCAGCGTAGGAAGTCGTAGACTTCTTTGCTGAAGAAGACGACGACGGACTTCTTAGAAGTCGTCTTGTGGAGGGTCTTCTGTTCTCTATGGTCCCTTCACCTTCGGGGGTACAGAAAAAGAGCGGGAGAGCAGGCAGGGATCTCAGATCCCGTAAAGCCTTGGAAAGAAGCAGTAGAAGGGACGGAGAAGAAGATCCAGGAGCGCCCAAGGAAAGACCTTGGCGCCCCCGACACACCTACCTCAACCAACAAATCCTCTGCCCCTACCGCCATAGGCTCGATGTTCAGGTCCAAGTTCGCCACATCTGGGACCGGCTCCTGCGTGGAGGCGGACCCGAAACGCCTGCTGCACCTCCTGCTGTATCGAAGCTATGAGAGGAGCGCCGAGATGGGGTCAACATAACCGGTCGACTTGCCACCGGGGAAGATCTGAATGGCCAGCTTCTTGTCGAGGATGTATGGCTGGCCCTTGGCGGCGTTCTTCCCGAAGCCGCCCACCCAAGCCTTCAGGGTTGCCAAGGCGACTTCCTTCACGGCGGCAGCCTGAAAGAGAAGGCGAAATGAAGCTTCTAGCGGCGGAGACAGGGTTGAACAAGCTTATAACTAAGTGTTATTAGTGATACGACCAAGAAGTCTAAGAGTAGACTTACCCCCCCCCCAACAGCTGACTGACAAGGTCGTAGCATATGGTGCAGGCTTCTGGGTGCCAGACGATCAGACCATTGTGGGTCGTGGCACACGGGGCGTGAGTCCTACACTCCTCATGGGCGCAGGGGTCGTAGAGAGTCGCGTTGCACCCCAGGACCTGACAGTTGGTAGCCTGTAAGTGGAAAGATACATAAGTATCAGGAGCACACTTACAGCCTAACAATTGCTCCGCTGCATGCCGGAGCGTGAAAGTTAGATTAAACCAGAGCCCCGCCATAATACGTGTGGTAACTAGGCGGTTGGAGTTGTCTAAGGCTACGCCGGAGACAGGAGAAAAATATCCAACCAGGTGGTGGTGGGGGAGCCATGAAACCACGACGGAGAACGACGGAGATGGTACACATAAATAAATTAAAACTAAAATTCACCGTAAAATTAGGGTACATCCTTATATTTATAACGAAGTATGAATTTTTTCCCCGTCTACTAGAAGAGTGCCCGGGTAAGGAGAGAGCTCTCCTCCGGTAGCGGAAAAAAGTGGATATAGTAGGCAAGCAACAGACCACTAGTAATAACCACCCCGCCCGCTGGCGGAGCCAGACGAAACTATAACCAAAGGGGCCCCCGGCTGCAACGGAGGCTCCGTTCATTACAGTAGGGGAAGGGTGGGACTGAGCAATAGGTGGGGGGTCCCGGTGTAACGCGGCGGGAGAGAGAGAGAGGGGGGGGTGGCCTACCCCTCCCCGTCCCTACAACTACCCGCTCGGTGACCCGGTACCCGAGACAAGTGGTCGCCCTGAACCCCAGCTGGGAGGGAGCTCCTGGCCTCCTCAGAGAGAGAGGGAGGAAGGCTACTGTGGTTGTCATGTCAACCAAGGAGTCCCCCAGACCACTCCCTATACCTGGTAGGGAGGGAAGGGGAAGGGTAAGGTGCTATGGAACACGTGATCGCAAGTGGCCTAAGCCGCAATAGCAACACAACCATGGAGGGGCCACGTGAACCAGACTGTACCAACACATGGTACATGCACCTAGGCTAGCCTAACACCCTAAATAAAACTAATAATACATCGTAAAAGGGAAAAGACACTTTTAGTAAAAGAGAAAGAAGCCCAGGAGGAGGCAACCTGTTCCGAGAAACAGTTGACTACTCGGAGCCAGCGATAGCCGATGAAGAGCAAGAGCCGGGATGCTGGGCCAGAAACACAGTATAGCCCTAAATACCAAACTAAGAGAAATGGTAAAAAGGCTGTCCTAGCTATGAAAACGATGTAATAAACGATGAACGTGAAATAGTAAGCCCATAAGTATAAGATGTCCCAGTATGGGAGACCGGGAAATCTTAACACGAGGCGGCATGCTGCCGCCACGAGTCAACCGGGAGACCGTATATGACCTATTAAGAAGGAAAATACTGGTCCCTGGAAGACTAAAATACAGTAAAATACTACTTATGAGGCACTTAACTTAGCCGATGCGATAGCTGCACGTTCCATGATGAATACAAGGTAGAATTACGAAAAAACACGGCACGAGAGAAAAAAGCACTCAAGCGTGTAAACCTAATGATTAAGGATGACCGCTAGGGGCGCTGCTGTCCGTGGCGTCAGTAGTAGTAGTAGTAGCGGCCGCATCACCCTTTCGTATCAGCTCTCTCTGGTGGGGATTTTATGTTGGAAGGTCTAAATGGTGAATGACTCGTGGTAGTGATCCCACTCGCCTATATTCTCATACCGACACTTCTTTTATAGAGTGAGCGAGTCAGTTTTACTGACATTTTCTTAATTTTGTTTTTCTCTGGTAATTTTAGATTAATTTTGCCTAGAAACAATGATATTAAGGATACTTTCATAGGCCGACACGAGCTGAGCCCAGAAAAGCTACAACCATGACTTGTTTTTGGTTGTATTCTACATGAAATTGGGCACATTTTCATATATAATACTCCATGTAATGGCAAATATAAAATGGGTCAAAAATCAGGTCAAAGTGACGAAATAATTTCTGAGATGTGTCGCCGAGACTTTTTAGTGCGAGAAGAAAGAAAGAAAGAAATTCGCGCTTGCGCGCCTGGGTAACGATTGTAAACAAAACAACGCCTTGATCCGTGAGCTCCCAGCATCCCCCAATGCGAATGATTCAAGTTTTTGCCTAGTAGGCCTATAATTATTTTTTTGCGAATTTAAAAAAAAAAAAATTTATATCGACGTACTATACGTCCAATCGGTACCCAACAGACAATTTATATCGACGTTTAATACGTCCAATCGGCGTTAAAGGGTTAATATACATATATTTAGCCTGTCCCTTAAGGGTTAAGGAACTCATTATTTATCTGGCGGTTTAGGACCCCCACCTCTTCACTAAGTTGTTACTGTAACTGAAATACAGGCAAACTATTTCCCACAAGTTACAGAGTTTATATAATCAATGTTCAATAAAAAAAAAATACATACCTCTGCTATAAATGTCTTCAGCTTTCTGCATCCTTTTGTTAAAAATTTCAAATTTGAGAAATTAATCCCCAAAGCTTGTGTAACATCTAGGCTCTCAAGCTCTGGACACAGCTGCGCTGCAATTCAAGTTAAATAAATATACTTGTAAAACACTTGATCTTTATAATCAATTACCCTTAATTCATATGAAAAAACCTACCTTGAAAAAATAAAATAGCACAATAATAATATGTACAGTCCAACCATGTATTACATACTTTAAATTCATGTTACAACCAACAAGTACATTAAATGTAATTAGGGAATGGAAGTTCTTGGACAAAACTATGAAGTATCAAAAGAATCACAGAAAGAAATAGAAACTTAAATGATCTTACCTATCATTCTTAGGATATTGTGTCGTGTACTGTAGTCAATACTTTGCACTTTGAGTTCTTTGAGAGTTGGTCCTGATAAAATTAGAAGCTTAGCCACTATACTTCGTGATAATGGACCACATAATCCTACAGTCTCTCTACATAAATTCAAACTTGTGCGTCTTGCAAACAACTTGAATATCAACATCTGCCATCTTCTACAAACTGAAAAGGTAAAATGGTAATATAGATGCTACGATTCATTTTTTTTTGTATTAAACTTTGTTGCTGCCACAGTATAAAGAAAAACTAGCACACTAACAGCTTAGGATACCCCCAAATACTTACCAATAATTGAATTACAATTATAAACCATAAGGAATTAATTACATATAGATAACATAATAGTCCCAAGAGAAGCGATGTTTTGGAGTTTAAGGAAAAGGAGAGTCCCAGAAAAGTTGGTTAGGCTGGTCGAGATGATATATAAACGAACAAGCAAAGTGTTAACATAAGTTGGGGAAACAGAAAACTTTGTGTTTGTGCTGGTCATGGATGTGTTGAGTGAAGCGATCAGGTATGAAGAGCTGTGGGAGTTGTACACCGAAGATCTGGTGATTACTACTGAAAATGAGGAGGACTTTCAGAGAAGGGTTGGAGAGTGACAGGAGTCTTTAAAGAGGTGGCTTAAGGGGGGCTTCCGCTATGATTTTTTATGAATATTTTTGAAAATTTCAAAATCTGGTTAAATGGCCGTAAGACATGAGCAACACCTCTGTTATCACGTGGCCAAACCATTTTTTCGAAATATTAAAATTAAGGGGGTTTTAGCCCCACCCCCTACACACAGTGACGTAGGGTTGACGTTTGGCTCCCAATGACTATATTCATTTCGTCCTTTATCCGCCTAATTTATTAATTATTTTGATTTTTATTTCGCCTAATCTCTTATGTCTGGCAACAACAATGGCCGATCTCTGGATGAATGAGTGTTCTGAGCAGGTAGCATCACCATACCCAGCAGAAACCCATGTCAGTGTGTCCCATACTTGCAAAAGGGGAGGTACGCTGCTCTTTACTCCTAGCATTTTTTCGCTGTTTGCCGTGTTTTTTGCTGTTTCCTTACATCAAGTAACACTAAATACAATTTATATATGTTTGTCTGTGTACTAGAGTGAAAAAGTGGGACAATATGCCGAAACAGAACTGTGCAACTGTGGCCCGTTTAGCAAATTTTGCTAAAAAGAGACAGAGGGTCGAAGGTACGACTAACGACAGTGTTGTTGATGTGGCAGCGCCGCCAGTACCACCACTATTGTTGGTTGATGTCTCCAGCGCTGTTCCACCATCATCACCACCGGCAGCAACACCATCACCACCATCACCAACACCAACAACAACAACAACACGAGGCTCTGTTTTGGCTGCTGAGAGCCCCGCCCCTGTTGCCTCCACGTCGTCTGCCGCGCAGTCAACTGAGTATTTTTCCCCGTCACAGTTACGCTCGCAGTTAATGAATGTAATAAAGGATGATGGAAAGGGAGTATATGATGACAAATTCATTATATCTAGATCTCAGCTAGAGAAAATAGAGTCGTATATAAGATGCAAGGAAGGAAATTGTAGGGGTAAACTAAAGTTAGATATGTCTGCCAATAGATGGGATACTGATATTTTTATGAATTGCCAATCATGTATGTTTACGGCTGATGCCCCAGTAAGGCGAATTAGTAGCTATGGAAACTCTGTACATCATCAATTTAGTGAGATAAATGTTGAGGAAATATATCATTCTTTGATTTCTGGTGTCGGACAAGCTGGGCTTGTGAAAAGAAGTGGATTTATAGGTAAGGACCCTATTTCAGCGGGGTCATATTCAAGACATTGCAGCTTTTTGTATACGAAAATGAAAATGCACATGGATAAATATCAAGCAAAGGCACATGAGAACATAAAGAAATATTATATAGAGAAAGGATTAGCTGAGATTGATGAAAATGGTATGATGAACATCGAAGTTTCCTTCGATGGGACTTGGCTAACCCGGGGCCACAAGTCCCATGTAGGTGTTGGTTTTGTGATAGAAGTGTATACGGCAACTATCATAGACGTGATTGTGCTAAGTAATTATTGCAAAATCTGCGAGAGAGGGGAAGAGAAGAAGAAGCACAAGTGCAATAAGAATTTTGACGGTCTAGCAGGTGCTATGGAAGCAAGACGTTTGTGGTCACGGTCAGAAAATTACGGGTTCCGATACATAACCTTTGTGGGAGATGGTGATTCTAAGGCATACACAGCTGTGTGTGAACTGAATGATGGTAGAGGACCGTATGATGGCCATCAAGTAAATTATTAGAATGCATAATCATGTGCATAAACGAATGGGTAGCAGGCTTGAGAAAGCAAAGAAAGCTGCGAGAGAACTCTTCACTCAAAAATCAGGCAAGATTGTAAAGAAAAGTTTATTGGCTGGGCGAGACAAGCTTACGAAGACAACCATTGAAAAGTTTCAATCATTTTATGGGAAAGCAATCAGAGATAATATCGGCACTGATGTAGAAACAATGAGACGTGCAATAATGGCCTCCTTTTACCATCACACGTCATCAGATGATCGGAAGGAGCGCCATAACTTGTGCCCCAAAGGGACGTCGTCATGGTGTTTTTACCAGCGGGCCATTGCACATGGAAGGAAACCACCATCTCACAAAGAACAAAAGATTTTGCTGTCAAAACTTCCACCAGAATTGTATGAATACGTAAAGGGAGTATTTCAGGACCTGTCATCGCCAGCACTTCTACAGCGATGTTTGAAAGGGTTCACACAAAACCCTAATGAATCCCTTCATGGGGTGCTATGGCAGAAGTGCCCAAAACAAAGTTTTTTGGCCTAAATAGAGTGCTTTTTTGTGCACAGGTAACGTCAATCGAGCATAACTTCGGCTATGAGAAATTCAACCTACTGACGCATCTGTTTGGCACCAGTAAAAGCATAGAAAAAGTTCTTAGTGTTCGAGAGTCAAAAAGACTTGAAAAACAAACCTCCAAGACGAAAAGGACAAGAAACGTGAAGAAACGACTGAAAATGAGCCACAAATATGAGCCTGGAAGATACTAAACTCAAACTTGCTTGGTTTCAAACCAGGCAACAAAGAGTCAGGTGGTACTTGATGATACCCTCGCCTTGAGCGAATAATACCTATTTTTAGGGGGAGGACTTGGAACCAGAAACCAAGCAAAAAAACAACAAGAACTATTAGAAAGAAGGAAAGGCAGTCTGAACTAATCGCTAGTGAGTATTTAACATTTGTTTGTATCATGGTTTTGCTCGAAGATCAGTTTATAACAGGAGTGCCAAAAAAAAACACTTGTTGAACTTTACGGCCATTTTTCTCAGTTTTCACTTTTTTGCACTTCAAACGCCAACTACTTTTTTATTTTTAGGCCAATTTTAAAGTTAAATATACCATTAGAAAGAGGAAAGAAAGGCGAATATTTTGTTGGGGCTAGATTTTTGCTTAGGTTGACGAGGAACTCGTGATAACAAAATCAACAAAATTTGGGGGGGAAAATTCCCCCTCGCCCCCCATCCAAAATAAACCAAAAATGGAAAAACTGTTCCCAACATTTTTTTTCTACTATGATTTACTTTCTGTGTATAAAGCCGCATTGCAATAGCTCGAAAAATAAAGGAAGAGTTACATTTTTAAATTTTTATTTTATTTTTTTTTTAAATAAAAACCAAAATAATCATTCGATCACTGAAATTTTTTCTGGAACATCACCTTATATATATGTATAACATATATTAATTTCATAAAAATCGGAGCAGTATTTCTATATAGGCGGACGCCCCCCTTAAAGGTGAATGTAAATTAAACAAGCTTTGCTGAGCAGTAGGAAAGATAGACAGAGAATAGTAATAGAAGATAGAAGATGCTCAATTATAGAACAGGCAGAAAAGTTTAAGTACTTAGGATCTACTTTAACCCAAGAGCGAGGATGTGAGGCTGAAGTTGACAGTAGGATAAAAGCTGCATGGGGGAAGTGGAGAGAGGTAGCTGGAGTAGTGTGTGATAACAAAATGCCAACCAAGGTAAAAGTCAAGATATATAACACAGTAATAAGACCAGTGTTAATGTATGGAGCAGAAACATGGGCTCTAAGAAGAAAAGAGGAAGTAAAGCTTGAGAGAACAGTGATGAGAATGCTGAGGTGGATTATGGGAATATCGCTGCTTGAGAATGGAAAATTATAAAATAAGAAGGGCAGGCTTAGTAAATATTAGAGATGATGAGTCACGATTGAGATGGTATGGGCATGAGTTGAGGATGGATAACAAGGAGGGAGTGAAGAGGGCTTGGGAGGAACCTGTAAGAGGAAGATCAAAAGGGAGGCAAAGAATTAGATGGCGAGATAAAGTGAAGGAAGATATGGAGAGAAAAGGTTTGGTGGAGGATGATGTTTTTGATAGAAGGCAGTGGAATAGGCACATCACGCAACCAACCCCTTATGGGGACCGTCCGCTATGGCGGATGACATGTCAACTTGAAAAGATAAAAAATAGTGTTATTCTTTGTATCTATGCAGAAACATGCCATGCATGCTTTCCAGAAGTTTCATCCAATTATTTTTACAAATAATGAAGACATAGCGTTTTTTAAATGATGACGTCATTGTAACTGCGTCGTCTGTATGACTGAGTTTGACAGGATCGTTTTTGCGTGTTTATTTTTGCATATATACAGCGATTTTATCAGATTTTTTTCGAAATTCTCATACACCTGGTAGCAATGAAAGGTAGTGTGAGAGCGAGCTACTCAGAGCGCTTATTTACAGGCGAGACTCGGAGAATGACTCAGTTACGCCACAGACGTCAAAGTAGTTGCACGCACTTACGCACTTGCGTTTGATACTAGCTATTTACATTATTTTTATAACTTCTTAGTGAACTTAAAGCAATACCGAAGTTACCTAAGATCAAGAAGGCTACTCAGCAACTAAGGCCAGCAAAATTAGCGAAGGCCAGGAGTGTGCTGAAAGAAAACACGAAAATTCATTGTTATCAGCTCCCTCATTGTCTCATGTCACGCCGTCTGCATCATTGTCTCGTGTCACGCTTAGAGTATTAATACCACTTTTAGGGGGAGGACCAGGATCCTTGATGTAGAAATCAACAATAAAAGTACAAATAAAGTAATTATAATACTGTTGTTTTGACTTTTATAAGAAAAAAGCGAAAATTTACATAGCAAATCTTTGGGAGCTCATAACTCAAAAACATACTTATTTGCATGTTGGTAGCCATTACTCGCTTATTTATTATCCAATTTTAGAGAGAAAGAGATCATTGGAAAGAGGAATAAAAATCCCATAATTCCTTGTGAGCCAATTTTTTCTTTCTTTCTTTCTTTTTTTTACAATTATTTTGAGTTTACACAAAAAAAAATTATTTTTTAAATTCATACAAAAAATAAAAAATAAAAATTCTGTTCGCACAGGATTATTCCGTATATAAAGTAGTTTTTATGGTATGATTTTCAATACAACTGATGTCATATTAGCGGAGAAATCGCTACCTAAATTTTTTTTCAAATTATAATTTTTGCTAATAAAACTAAAAGTTTTTGCTCAAATGACTTGAAATTTTTGTATGATGAAGGTATTATATATATCTAAAACATATATGGAAATTATGTATTTTGTATAATAAAAAAAAAATACACAACATAGCGAACAGTCCCCTTGAAGTAGGGACAACTGTGGGAAAGAAGATAACATAATAGTTAACCATGAAAACCTAAAGTTTCCTATTCAATGGAAATGCAGTATACCTGTAGTATGCATAAAAATATCAAATTTGAAAACAAATTTGTATTTTCCTACAATAAGACCCAACATTTTCATACATAGAATTGCTTGTGCAAGGTGCACTGCAGCTGTCACTGATTTAAATAAGACAAAATCCTATCAAATAGGCCTCCTCCCAGGTTTAGATCTGATAGGCCCATACAGTTTCTTCCTTTGTTACACATCCAGTAAGATGCCTTTCCATTGCCTCCTCCCTTGCGCAGGGGGAATTTGACGGGGACCTTTGTTTAGGAGCATTAGGGCATGAGTAGACACCTCCTCCACTACATTGCACTTCACTATTACAAAGTAAACATCTGTTAACCAAGGCACACGACTGGCAAAGGTATGGAAAGGAGCAAGGGAGTCAGGTGCAGGGGCAAGAGGCAAGTAAGAGAAAATTAGCACCAGGGTGGTCATCCTAGGCACCAAACAGATAAGAGAGAGGGTGTAAGCCTGGGGATGATGCTGGCGCCCAAGGTTGGAGCCAGCAAGCTAGTAGCTTTGTGACGTGAGCTGATTCTTGACTGTCGAGAATGCATACTCGTAGCAGTCAACAAAACACCCAATTCTCTCATTATCTTCAGTGTTAAAACTTTCAGTTCTTCTGCAAAGTTAGGTGTGAAGGCATTTGTCAAAAATTTATCTACCGGAGGCTTACCCAAACCACATGTCCAATAAACAAATCATTATTGCAAAAGAAACCAAGAATTATTTCTAATGAAATTATCACTTGCTTCTACAAAGCCTTGTGCAAATTGCCAAAGTTATGGCCTAAAGAAAAGATAATAAAATAATTTCATATCAACTGAAAATTACTTTAAAGTCAAACCATTATCAGCATCTCGCCAGTAGCCTATGGTTGGTAGGCAATTCATGAAATGCCATAACATCTGAGAATTGCTTTCAAGTAAAACTATTATCGACAGCTGGCTAGTAGTTTAAGGCCGTAAAACAATTCATAAGTCGCAAAGGTTATGGCCTAATGAAAAGGTGTAACATAGACCAATTACTTTTATAATGGAGTGTTGTAACACTTGAGTTTTACTGTATACTATACTCGTGTAACACGCGATCTCGCATATCATGCGACCCCAAAATTTTCCCCCTTAACAAATGATTTTATCACGTATCTAACATATCATGCGAAAATAACAATTGGCCGCCATTAGAGCGTCCCCTTTGTGTCTTCCTTGGTTTCACGGGGTCTTCCATACCTAGTGAACCGAGTTGTGATGACAGTTTGTCTTTATCAATTCCAGTGTTTTGGATGCTGTTTTTGACGGTCATGAATATGTTTTTGTTTTTATTTTACTTTATTTTATCTTATGTGCTGGCACGGGGGTTTCCTTCCGAACACGAGTCTTTGTTTCGTGCCTCATCTGGAAACAACCGTTACATTTCATGCATGTCTTTATTTTAGTTAAGATTCTTGTTTATTTGTTACTTTTAGCTAGTCATAGCCTTCCCTGGCCGCCTGTCCTTCGATTCTTCGTTACAGCACTAGGCCAGCTTCTGGGAGTTCCTGGTTAGGCCCATCCTTATCGGGTGGTCTTACTTGGTTCTCCTAGGACATCATTGTTCCTCTTCCTTGTTTTTCTTGCCCCCCGTGTTCAGTACATATTTTATCATTTTACAATTGTATACGTTTTCTTTTTGTGTACGGGTCGGCTAGGCTAGTCCTTAGGCCTCCCTCTCGGCCTTCCTCGTGGTCCATGCAACCGCGAGGGAGCCAGGCGGTCACGTGATCGTCTTCCTCTACCGGCCTACCTCCCCCCCCCCCCCCCACCACCAAGCTCCCACCAAGGTGGGTGCTTATCTCGCTCACGTTGTCCCTGACGACCGACCCGAGTTCTCATGGAGGGGTGGAAGGGGCCCCACAGGCCCTCAGTGTGCGGGTGACGCTTCTCAGCCGACCTCATCCCAGTGTGGGCAAGCTCAGCCTTCCTCGGCTCTTTGGGATAGTTAGTCCATTCTCGCCCTCTGACATTCCCTCCCCATCTAATGACGGGACAGGCTTCCGGCTCTATCCGGAGTCTTTGAGGTGAACGTCTTTACGGTCTTTACGTGGCTCATGCCTCCGGCGGGCGAATATTATTTTATTGTATTATAAATCTATTTGTTTACTTATGTTATCGAGTATACGCTCCGCAGTGAGTTACCACTCTCTTGTTATTTTAGCTTAGGGAACCTCCGGGTTCCACCGTCCCGGTCTCGACTATCGCTAGTGCCTCCTCTCCGGTTTTATAGATTACCCCAGTGGGATAGTAGTCTCTGCTCCGGTCTATCCGAAATACAACTGCTTCCGGCTACTACGATTCCGGAATGCTTAGTAGAGCACATAGCAAGATTGGCAGAGTCGGACATATTTTGTTAGCCCGGAATACTCCGGCATTAATTAATGTTTACCATGAACTTTTTATACCTGTTACCAATGGTACTCATGTATCATTATCATTACAGGCCACCCAGGGTTTGGTTGCCGGCTGTAACGCCGTAATTCAAGACCCTTGTGGCCACGATGTTTGCCGGAGCCATGCCTCCTGCGCCGTTCAACTCGAAGGTTCTGTAGTCTGGCATCATGAGAACTGTTTCGCCTGCTACAACCTAGTCGAACGAGTTACCTCCGATGTAAGTTACCTCTCCTCTCGGGGTTCACATCTGACTTTATGGTTTTAAAGATACTATAATTTTAGTATTAATTATAGAATAATAAGATAAGTTCTAGGTTAACAATATCCTTCTCTTACAGGCCTCGCAGTCCGTCCAAGATGCCGCTCTCTCCACCCTTAAGATATGGGTGGGTGGCTTCGGGCGCAATGTTGGGAAAGCAAAGCCATATATCCTTTCGCAAGAAATGGCTATGTTAATCTTCCCGGCAGGAAAGAGTGCAAGGTATGTGGACCCAAAAGTGGCAGCCCCTATCATAGCTTCTATTCAAGCGGCAGTAGCTGAGCAGCCAGAGGAGGCTTCGCCACAGGAATTGATGGAGGGAGTGCCTGCTCCGGATATGGAGCAAGAGCCCATGACATTAGACATGGGCTACGGCAAGAGTGTTAATGAGGCTAGTCTTTTAAGTGCTCCGGGTCTTTCCTTGAGCGCTTCTGAAACTTCTTCTCCTTCGTCTTCTAATTCCTTTCAAGGTTTCGCCGGGGGATTACCTCCTTCTAGGTCGAAATCCCTCTCGGCAATTCCTAAAGTAAAAAGTAAACTTCACTCTAAACTACTGCAAAAAGCAAAAGCCATTCCCAAAAGATCATATAATAGCATCGGTCATAAAGTTCAGGCTCACCATTCCGGAGCAGACAAACCCAGACAGAAGTCCCTATCAAAGTCTTTGAAGCCTAAGTCTCAGAAGGGGAAGTCTTACCCTTCCCCTTCAGGTTCCATACAATCAACTTCCAAGGGCCAGTTACCTCATAAGGTACTAAAGGAGAAGGTGGAGTCCTCCTCCTTTGATCCGGATATGTTCGGCACGAATATATTGCAACAGGTCGGGAATTTAGGCAACTTAGTAAACGCAGTTACTTCAAGGTTTAAAGATGTACTTAAGAGGTTAGGTACCCAGGAGTCCTTAATGGCGGGGCTTCAGCAGGGTGTGTTAGGCATGGTGAATCCCAGTCAGTTGGCACCAGGTCAGGTTATGCCAGACTGTTCCACTCTCCCTCCTTTCCATCCTAGTAATCCTTGGAGGGTGGCGAACTACGCTCCTTTTGTAAACGGAATGTTGACGATCGAAGGCTGTGGTACTCGAAGGCTTGAGGACTTCGAGTTCTACCCTCCGGGGTTACAGACGCCTTTCATCGGCTACGTCTGCCTTACGGAGTCTGCCTTGGTCAGGGAGGACAGGTTCTTTGGGGCATAGTATACAAGAGGAAGTCGGAGTCTTCCTCCTCGAGTTCAAAGCCCAAGAAGAAGCCTAGGAGGTTCCAGCCTTTCCAGGCTCCTCAACATCAGGCGTCGGTCCAGGCGGTCCCAGTGCCACAACCTTCCACCTCTAAGGCCCAGCCCCAGCAGCAGTTCGTTCTGCTGGCGCAACCTCAACAGCAGCAACCTTCAGCCTCTTTCGCTGTCTCCCCTGCTTTTAATCCGACCTATAAAAGCCAGGCATTTCAGGCGTTCAATAGGTTCGGTAGGGGGGGGCAGGGCTAGAGGTTCCTTTCGTCAACGAGCCGGCAGCAGAGCAACCGGTCGTGCCAGAGCTGCAAAGGGGGGCCACAGAACACGTCCATCAGCAACCCAATGAGGTCTCGCAGGTAGGAGGGAGGCTGTACCACTTTTGTCATCGTTGGGGGTTCAGCAATTGGGCACAAAGCATTGTATCCAGAGGCCTAGGCTGGAGTTGGATCGAAGGTCCACCTCTTCCCAACACCTACTATCAGGAGCCAACACCGGAGTTAATAGAATACTCTCAGGACCTCCTTCAAAAAGGAGCGGTGTTAGAGACAAAACATTTAAAATTTCAAGGGCGCTTGTTCAGCGTTCCAAAGAAAGGCTCAGACAAGCGAAGGGTGATCTTAGACTTGTCCCGTCTAAACTTATTCATTCTCTGCGAAAAGTTCAAGATGCTGACCATCTCTCAGGTGCGGACCTTACTTCCCCGTGGGGTCGTCACCACCTCTATAGATCTTACAGACGCCTAATATCATGTCCCAATAGCACGGCACTTCCGTCCGTTTCTAGGCTTCAAGTTAGGCAAACAAGCCTTCTCTTTCAAAGTAATGCCCTTCAGGCTCAATATAGCCCCCAGGATCTTTACAAAGCTGGCGGAAACGGTAGTGCAGGAACTAAGGTCACAGGGTATCATGGTGGTAGCCTATCTGGACCATTGGCTAGTGTGGGCAGCAAGCATCAAAGACTGCGTCAAGGCTACGAACAAGGTGATCTGTTTCCTCGAACATCTCGGATTCAAGATAAACAGTGGAAAGTCCCGCCTGACTCCGGAGTCCCGTCTCAGTGGCTGGGCATCCAGTGGGGACTTGGACTCACATACTCTTTCGATCCCTCCGGCGAAAAGGAGAGAGATAGCCAAGGCAACCAGACAGTTTCTGAAGTGCAAACAGATGTTCTGGAGAAACCAAAAAAGGATCTTGGGTTCTCTACAATTTGCTTCAGTGACGGACGTACTCTTGAAAGCCAAACTCAAAGACATCAATCAAGTTTGGCGCTCCAAGGCAAACGCAAGGTTCCGGGACAGGCTCGCCCCAATCCTGGTAATTCTGCACAAACGTCTCCGCCCCTGGGCGGAGGCGAAGAATTTAGCGAAGAAGATCCCGCTACAGTTTCCCCCACCAGCCCTAGGGATTCACACAGATGCGTCACTAACAGGTTGGGGGGGATACTCACAATACAAGAAGGTACAAGGAACTTGGTCCCCTCAATTCCAACAGCTTCATATAAATGTCCTGGAAGCTATGGCAGTGTTCCTCACCCTAAGGAAAATTCGCCCAGCCAAGAAATCACATATCAAGCTGGTGCTCGACAGTGCAGTAGTGGTGCACTGCATAAACAGGGGAGGCTCAAAATCAAGTCATCTGAACCACGTGATGATAGCCATCTTCTCTCTCGCAGCCAAGAACAGCTGGCATCTACCGGCCACTCACCTAGCAGGGATTCAGAATGTGGTAGCCGACGCGCTTTCACGCTCAGTCCCACTGAAGTCAGAGTGGTCTCTGGACAACAAGTCGTTCAGGTGGGTGTGTCACCGGGTACCAGGGCTCGAGGTGGATCTGTTTGCGACAGAATCGAATCACAAGCTTCCCTGTTATGTGGACCCCAACCTGGACCCTCTGGCTTACGCCACGGACGCGCTGGCTACAGATTGGAACCAATGGGAAAAGAGATATCTGTTTCCCCCAGTGAACCTTCTCTTGAAGGTTCTGCACAAGTTGAGGTCGTTTACGGGCCAGGTGGCTCTCATAGCCCCCAACTGGCCGAAGAGCAATTGGTTTCCTCTTATCCTAGAATTGGGTCTCCGTCCTCATCGGCTTCCGAATCCCATGCTGTCCCAGCAAGTGCAAACGAAGACTGTGTTCGATTCCTCAGGTCTTCACAAAACCCTAACTTTATGGACTTCATGAAGTTCGCTGCACAGCGGGGTGCGGACATAGATCCACAGAACATCCTGTTCTTGGAATCAGATAAACGAGAGTCAACACTTCGCCAATATGATTCGGCAGTTAAGAAACTGGCTGTCTTCTTAAACGAGTCCAATGTTCATACCATGACCACAAACCTAGCTATCACCTTTTTCAGGTATTTATTTGAACAAGGTTTGGCAGCTAGTACAATAACCACAACAAAATCATTTTTGAAAAAGATTTTCCATTCGGATTTGACATTAACTTAACAGATTCATACTTTACTTCAATCCCTAGGGCATGCGCCAGGCTTAGGCCTGTGGAGCGGCCAACGGCAGTGCCATGGTTCTTAAACGATGTCCTTAAGCTGGCATCGGATACTCACAACTCAGTATGTGACTATCAATCTCTTTTGAGGAAAACTCTATTCCTAATCAGCCTAGCTTCAGGAGCTAGAATTTCAGAATTGTCATCTTTATCTAGGGACCCAGGTCATATACAATTTCTATCATCGGGGGAGGTGTTGCTTTCTCCAGATCGCAGGTTTCTTGCCAAAAATGAGGACCCTTTCGATAGGTGGGCTCCATGGAAAATTGTTCCGCTTCCACAGGACCCATCACTGTGCCCCGTGCAAACATTAAAGGATTTCCTACATAGAACATCTCAGAAATCCAAAGGCCCTCTGCTCATTAGAGAGAAAGGTGGCACCATCACTCTGAAAGGTATAAGACAGCAAATTCTATATTTTATCAAGAAAGCCAACCCAGAGTCATTCCCACAGGTACATGACATTAGAGCTATAGCTACATCAATTAATTTCTTCCAGCATATGAATTTCGACGATCTGAAGAAATACACTGGCTGGAAATCCCCCTCAGTTTTTAAACGCCACTATCTTAAGTCTTTGGAGGACCTTAAGTTCCCGGCGGTAGCTGTGGGGAACACTGTTTCCCCCGCTACGGTCGGAAGTAGTATGCAGTAGTTATCTTATCTCCTTCCTAATTTCCGCCCTCCTTCCTTCCAGCCTCATTAACATTCTACCTCAACCCAGTAACGTATTTGTAGTACTGGGCAGATTTATGTGATGTTTGTACATAATGTTTAGTGCATAAGTGCCTTATTTCACCTGCATTGTATACAATTTACTTGTTTAATGTCTGTCATGTCTTAATTTTAAGGTTGTTAACTTTACGTTAAGGCTTATAGTATGTTTTGTATATATGAGTTTATTATAGTGAGGTAATGTTTAATGGTTTTCATTTGCACCCTTTAATGTTTAATATTTGTTTAATATCTGTTCTTATATGTTGCAAGCTTGGTGCTT
Source organism: Macrobrachium nipponense (assembly GCF_015104395.2). Lineage (NCBI taxonomy): Eukaryota > Metazoa > Arthropoda > Malacostraca > Decapoda > Palaemonidae > Macrobrachium > Macrobrachium nipponense. The sequence continues at coordinate 45,781,709 of NC_087206.1, read as the reverse complement.
TCTCTGGTAATATTTCACGGAGCGACACGGCCGAGCCCAGAAAAGGGATTTTGAAGTAGGAAAAATCTATTTCTGGGCGAGGAAGCCGTGTCGCCCAGTGAAATCCCCCCCTTATATTTCAAACCCACCCCTTTTCTTCTTTGCCAATAAAAACTCGATTGGGATTCCTGATGGTGTATGAGTAAGCCTTTGTCCTGGGCTAAAACAAAGGTCTTGTGAAGGTTCTCCATGCACTGGTTTACTGACATGGAACAAAGCCAACTGTCCAAGCAAAGGGCAAGGTAAATTCATACCTATCCAATGCAGCCATCCTGCCAGAGGAGCTAGTACTCGTGAAGATTGTGTTGCTATTGACAGTCCAAAGCTAAGGGCTTGAAACTGGAAGACCTGGTCCTGAAAGACAAATTCGAGGTACTTCCTCAAGTAAGGGTGTATAAGGATGGGGAAGTATATGTCCTGCATGTTTATCGAGACTATCTAGTCTTACTGGATGGGTACAAGAATGGAACAATTGGATTCCATTCCGAGTTTCATTTATATGACATTTAGAGCACTGACATCCAGGACCGGTTTCTATCCCCTGGAAGCCTTTGGGACTACCAACAGGCGATTGTTGAACCCCTTTGGGGATACTACATCTACAATCTCTACAGCTTCCTTGGAGAAGGGGGCGGACTCTTCCTCTGTGAAGGTGGACAACTTCTCTGTGCCTATAGATAGACTGTTATAGATAGACTGTTAAGTCTATGGCTCCTTGATTAGAGGAGGTTTCACCCTTGAGTACCTGTACAATCCACTCTTCAGCTCCTCTCTCAACCACCTCTCCCAAAACTGGAGTATTGCCTCAACAGGTGGAAGGAGGACTTTAAACTCACATCTTAGCAGAAAGGTTAGTCAGGGTCTTTTAATGGACTTGGAAGCAACACATATGCTCGGTCTTGCTCTTCCGCCACAAAAGGTCTGTGTTAAGAGATCTTTAGTGGACTTCTTGTGTAGCTGAGAAGTCTTTAACTTAAGGAGAAAAGAGGAGTGCCGATTTCTGTGTCAAAGTCACTCCACAAGAGGCGTAATAGCATCTTAATTCTGTTTAACACTCCCATAGTGAAAATACAAGCTAACTTCCGAGCACTGTCTGTAACTCCTTTATTGAGCACAGAATGACAATAAAGAAGTACACAGATATGAGCTGGCATTCATGGATTTATGCGTCACTGCAACCAACGACCAATCTGAAAACTAAACACTTCAAAAACCTTGAATAGGTTACAAAACAAATGGTCCATCTAAGCTAAAGAAAAAAACATCACTTAAGCAACTGAAAAAACCGATGTCTTCCACAAATCAATGAGAGCCGAAAAGTCCCCCTGGGAGGAGGCAGCTACCCGCTGGAGAAGGATTTTCTCTACTGGCATAACAGTATCTTCTCCAAGAAGATATTCTGAGCAAAACTAGAGCAAGACTTTCCTTCCTCCCTCTTGCCTAAGAACCAAGAGTCTACCTCACTAAGTGCTTTCATCGTCAATGTAGACAAAACCACCTTAGGAAACAACCTGGAAGGATTGGAGGTTGGTTGCTTATCATAGAAGTAGTAGCTGGTGACAAGAAGGTAGGAAAACTACCAAGCAAATACCAAAGCAAACAACTGTATACAGTTGAAAAAGAGTCCTCCTCTGCTTCCTTACTCTCTTCTTGCACCAGACACTAGAGACCAAAAAAAAAAAAAAAAAAAAAAAAAAAAAATCTATAATAGGCTTAACTGCAGGAGGAGGTTTTCTTAAAAACCCCAAATTGTATCTCATTACTGCTAGATAGGCGCAAAAGATGGATCCAAAGTCAAGTCTGTCATCATAAAGCCAGAGAATATGAATACAAAGGCGCTAGTGGCCCTCTACTTCAATAAAGTAGGGTGCTCCTGGATATTCTGGTGATGCGTTTCCAATGGCTGTCTGTAGCACCCTAGGATTTTGCAAAAGGTGCGCTTGAGGGGCCAACTACCACGAGCAAAACCCACCAACTCCCTTGGGCCTGCAGTATGGCTTCTCCCAAGTTCAGGGGAGTGTGCCAGGGACCTCAGCTTAGGAGAATCGGCTGGACGGGTACCCAGCTCCTCCACTAAACTTCAATGAAGACACCTTTTCGGTGGCTGTCTGTCAATACCTGGGAAAATGCAACAGGTTCAACTGAGGCACAATTACCCGGGGTAATTCCCACTAGCCTCCCTTGGATGTTCAGCATGACTTCTCCCAGGTTCAGGGGAGTGTGTCGGTGACTTAGGTCTGTGAGAGCCGCTGGGCTGGATAATCACCACTTCCACTACACAAAATGCACTTGGAGGGCTAATTTCTGTTAACCTGGACACAAGACTGGCAATGGCATGAGAAGGAAGCGAGGAGCCTGGCATGAAAGCAAGTGGATAAAATTGTAGGGCTAGTAGTAGGAGAGAAAAAAAGAAAACTTTCTTGTATGAGATATATCAGGAGGGCACTTTGGGCACACAGGTGCTTATGGGCGCTTTTGGCACCTTGCTGCTCTGAGTGTGAGCTAGTGCGATCGAGCGTTCATAGCACGAGTTGGCATCAAGCAGCGGTGAGCATTCCTGGGAGCTGGAAGAGAAGAGTGTTCACAATGTTCACAACTTAGATGTATGTCCTCCTTGTACAGGAAACGTCCGCACGGTAACTCTTCCGATAAATTTTTTTGTACGATTGTCGTAATGTTTGCACCATTTTAAATTAGCCGTTACATAAAGTTGTATACTATATGGAAATGTGTGCAATTTCATGCACAATACAACTAAAAACAACCCATGGTTGTAGCTTTTATCAGTTTTGAAATATTTTCTTATAAATAACGATAAGTGCCAAAATTTCAACCTTCGGTCAACTTTGACTCCACCGAAATGGTCGAAAAACGCAATTGTGAGCTAAAACTCTTATATTCTAGTAATATTCAATCATTTACCTTCATTTTGCAACAAATTGGATTTCTCTAGCACAATATTTTGATTTATGGTGAATTTATGAAAAAAAAAAATGATATTGTTAAGATACAATAAAGTTTTGTACATACTTACCTGGCAGATATATACTTGGCTATAGACTCCGTCATTCCCGACAGAAATTCGAATTTCGCGGCACACGCTACAGGTAGATCAGGTGATCTACCGCCCTGCCGCTGGGTGGCAGGAATAGGAACCATTCCCGTTTTCTAATCAGATTTTCTCTTCCCCCTGTCTCCTGAGGGGAGGCTGGGTGGGCCATTTAATTGTATATATCTGCCAGGTAAGTGTATGTACAAAACTTTATTGTATCATAACAATATCATTTTTGTACATTCAACTTCCCTGTCAGATATATACTTACCTGATTGGCACCCTTGGTGGTGGGTAAGAGACAGCTAACTACTGAAATAGACAGGAAAAACAACATGCGTTGTAGGTAATATATAAAAAACCTTGGTTCCTACCTGTTTAGGCAGAAGACTTCACAGCTACTGCCTAGGTCTGAGGTTGAGCCTCCCCAGGGGAAAAAAACTGCTCCAGCGAGGAAAGGGTACCCAGAAGGCTGAGCCATTCCCTCGCTGAGCTCCGTTCTTTCCCTAAGAAGGCCGAGACTTTTTCCAAGCCTCGAACTATTCTTTCTTGCGACGGAAAAACTCGAAAACCCCGAGAATCCATCTGAATCCCCAGATAAACAATGTTCTGGCTGGGGATCATCTGTGACTTCTCGAGGTTCACAAGAAGTCCGAGCGACCGTACCAGGTCTAGGTCGTTGTCAAGTCCTCCAAACACTGATGTTCCGATTTGGCTCTGATGAGCCAGTCGTCCAGGTAAAGTGATATGCTCACCCCCTTCAGATGTAACCAACGTGCTACGTTCCTCATAAGGCCCGTGAACACTTGAGGGGCCATAGACAGGCCGAAGCACAAGGCCCTGAACTGAAATATCCTGCCCTGGATCATGAACCGAAGATATTTCCTTGACGCAGGATGCAGGGGGACGTGAAAGTACGCATCTTGCAGGTCCAGGAAGACCGTCCAATCTCCAGGACGTAGAGCCACAAGAACCGAGGCAGTTGTTTCCATAGAGAATTTTTTCTTCTCTATGAAACGGTTCAGTGCGCTCACGTCTAGTACAGGTCTCCACCCCTCCGAAGCTTTCGGGACGAGGAACAGGCGATTGTAGAAGCCTTGGGAGTGGGGATCCTGCACTAATTCGATGGACTCCTTTTCCAACATCTGGTCTACAAGATCCAGGAGAATTCTTCTCAGGGCAGGGTCCTTGTACTTCGCCGACAGTTCCCTTGGGGTAGAAGTCAAGGGAGGTCTGTCTCTGAAGGGGATGAGATATCCCTTCCTTACGATCGAGAGGGACAAGGAGTCTGCCTCTCTCACGGCCCATGCTTCTGCAAACTTCCAAAGCCTGGCACCTACTGGTGTTTGGAGGACTGACGCCTCACTTAATCTTCTTAATCGGTCTGAAGGATGACCTTCCTCTCTTCTCAGGTCCTTTCCTTCTAGCGGAGGATCGAGAAGAGGCACCTCCTCGAAAGGGCGGCTGTGGATTACGAGACTCCTTCTTCACTACAGGGACAGCCGGTTTCGTCTTCTTCGCGGATTGAACCAGAAGATCTTGAGTCACCTTCTCAGTGAGTGAGTGAGAAATGTCTCTCACTAACTGAGAAGGGAAAAGCTGGTTCGACATAGGGGGTGTAAAGCAATGACGACCTCTGAACCGGAGAGAGAGCTTTTGTAAGAAAAGAGCTGAAAACCGCCCTCTTCTTGAGGATCCCTGCTCCAAAAAGGGAGGCCACTTCACCAGATCTGTCTTGGACAGCCCTGTCCATGCATGCTAATATGCTATGCAGGACTTCGGGGATCAGGAAGTCCGGGTCTTGTGTCTTCTTGGCCAACGCCCCAAGGGACCAGTCCAGAAAGTTAAAAACTTCCAGCACATGGAATAATCCCTTGAGGAGATGGTCCATCTCCGACATTCCCCAAGTGGTTCTGGCTGTAGTAAGGGCGTGTCTCCTCACTGAGTCCACAAGCGTGGAGAAATCTGCTTCCGCCGATGCAGGGAGAGCCAATCCCATGGCTTCCCCTGTCTCATACCAAATGCCACTCCTCCCAGAAAGCCTGGAGGGTGGGCATGCAAAGACAGTCTTTCCAGCTTCTTCCTTGGTGCGGAGCCACGATCCAACAGACTGTAGAGCTTTCTTCATTGAAATGGCAGGGCGCATCTTCAGGAAGGAGGAGGACTTAGAGGTCTTCGTACTTGAAAACAAAGAACAAGGAGACGGAGGGGCGGGAGGACTGAGTGAGTCTCCAAACTCTTGCAGCAATAGAGCCGCTAAGGTCTTGTAGTGAGAGCCCCCCCCCCCCCCCCCCCCCCCCCCCCCCCCCGACCCCCCCCCCCCCCCCCCCCGTGATTCTTCGTCCGAAATCTCCTCAAGCTCCTGTCTCGTTTTGATGAGAGAAGAGCGATCAACCAAAGGAGAGCGCCCACGGTGAGAACAACTGCCTGATACAGCAGTCCTCTGTGCAATTGGAGAAGGGCTTCTCTCAGTATCAGAACCATCCTGACAAAGGCAATGGCCGCCTGTGCGACATCTTGCGCCTCTGCCAGGAGAAGTATGATCCTGTGAAAAGCTAATAAGAGGAGCCTCGCAGCTGACCTCTCTCTCGTAAGGCGATGCAGGAGATCTTGGTGCCTCGCGCTTGGATGCATGCTCGAGTCTGTCAGGAGACTCGCGCTTCCTCGGGGATTCGTGCCTGTTTGGCGCCTCGCGCCTGGCTGGCGCTTCGTTCTTAGAAGAAGGCATCTCACGCCTGGAGCGCGGTTGGCTCCTGTCCAAGGATCCTGCATTCACTGATAGAAGCTTGACAGGAGACCGAAGAATGTCCGAAGATTCTCTTGTAACTGGCGCCTCGCGCCTCGGACGAGGAGTAGAGGAGCGGCGCTTGTAGCATGGAATGTCCAGGGGACGAGATGATCTTTTCACAGGCAGAAAAGTCCTTTCTTCGAGGAGGGTCCTTCATGAGCACTCCCACCAAGGACGAGATTTGCTCCTGCATATTTAGGAGAATTCTAGTAGTCGCATCTTCCTTCTCCTTGTCAGAAGGAGGGGAAGGAGGTGTGGAGGACGAAGGAGACTCCGAGCCGAAAGCAGGCGAAGCCAGGGCTCTCTTAGCTCTCTTCCTATCCTTTGGCAAATCTTCTGGAAAGCGTTCCGGGCTCGAGTCCAATGTGGGAGCTTTCCAACTTCTCTTCAGAGGATGTGATAGATCGTCCGAACTCCACCCTCGTCTGTGAGATGACGAATCGGACGAGGAGAAACACTCTTTGAGGATGCCTTTGCAATGGCGATCCTTGGCAGTCTGGGACGTCACAGATCCTGATCGGTGGAGATTCTCCATAACCTCCGTACGGCTTTTGACATTCCTTCTCCTCTGGGCCTGGGAGCTTGGAAGAGGTCTAGGCCTGGGAGCGTTGCAGAGCCGATCAGACGGCCCCTCCACTGCACTGGGAACACTACAATCGCTTTCCACTGCACTTTGCTTACCTTCAAGAGCTAGCATTTTAAGCTCCATCCTTTTGAGGGCAGCCTTCAAATCTGCAATTTCCATGGATGAATTTGCAGTTTCTGTGAAGGGAGAAGGTGCTGAGACTGTATGGGAGGAAGCAACCACTACTTGAGGATTAGGTGCTACTACATTAATTGGCTCGTTAGAGCGAGACCTACTCAAGCTTCTGGAGGCAGCTTTTCTAGCCCTATCCTTTTCTAACTTCCTTAAGTATGAAGTTAGAGTCTTCCATTCCTCCTCACTCATGTTCATACATTCATTCCACGTATTAGATACAGAACTTTCATTCCCCCTACACCTCTTGCATACAGTGTGAGGATCTACCGAAGCCTTCGGTAGTCTCACGCTACAACCCTCATTCACACATACTCTAATTGCATAGTTAGAGTCCGACATCCTGAGAAAAATCTATAAGCAAAATAAAAAAAACAGTCCACAAACGCGTATGCCAAACCAAAGATCCAATACGTCACCAAATAAGACAGTCCAGAAGATCAACGGCGATGAAAAACGAAAGTCAAGTCAGGAGGAACCAACAACGATGTTGCCGGAACCGGCGACAGAGAAAATCTGATTAGAAAACGGTAATGGTTCCTATTCCTGCCACCCAGCGGCAGGGTGGTAGATCACCTGACCTACCTGTAGCGTGTGCCGCGAAATTCGAATTTCTGTCGGGGACGACGGAGTCTATAGCCATGTATATATCTGACAGGGAAGTTGAATGTACAAAAAAAAACATTTTCCTTACGTCCGCGCGGTAACTTTTCCGAAAAAATCAGAAATTTTTTCGTCCGATTGTCGTAATGTTTGTACCATTTTAAATTAGACGTTACATAAAGTTTTATTATAAGAAAATGTGCACAATTTAATGTAGAATACAACAAAAAATAATTGAAGGTTGTAGCTTTTCTCATTTTCGAAATATTTGCATATAAATCACAATAAATAGAAAAAAACCATGTTCGGTCAACTTTGACTCTACCAAAATGGTTAAGTTTATAATGAATAAAAGTGAAACCTGGTATTCCCAAGAGACTCGTTCATACTGCCAACCACGTCTTCACAACTTGCTTCCCTTCTTGCCGAAACCTCTCCCAAAACTTGACAATTCAAACCCAAACACACTACAAGTATCATTCCTTCTTTCAAAGTCATCCGTACTACGTACATGCCTTATCCACCATTTCTACCCTAACACTAACCCTTCTATCATGCAGTTCACGTTTCTCCCTTTCCTTATCTTCTTCCACTTTCTTCCATACTCAACCAACACCAACTGCTGATCTCCCAGACCCATTTGCTCACTGATGCTCGGCTCACATTTATTCACTTTCAACCACTCACTCATCGCATTCTCCCGGACATACTGTCGCATACTAGAGGACCCACCCAAATGAATCCCCTTAACACCTAGTTTCCTGAATTCCCAACCTGACTCATCCTCTTTCGCCTATACACACTTGCTACACGACCTTTCATTCCACATTCAACACGCTTCGCACGCGGCTCCTTACACATCCTGGCATAATGCCCATTCTTCCCGCAGTTGCCACAAACTATGTTCATATGGGTACCCTGATATCCACTAGCTATGTGCCCTACCTGTCAACACCTGTAACATTTAATATCCCTACCTTTCTTACACTCACTAAGTGCCCCGTTTGCCCACACCCGAAGCACGCTCATAACGCCCACCAACATTCATTCTTCTTGTGTCCTGGCTTATCACATCTGTAACACTACTGCTCTCGCTAACAACTAACTGACCCTACTCTTCCAACACTCGCACTCCTATCTCTTTTAGAGCTAACTACACTCACGTTACTTGCTCTAAAGCTCCTATCAACGACTTGCTCTGCCATTCACCTCGGCCCTTCTAAAACTGCCTCCCTGTAGCTCTTAAACTCTGGTATAACCTCAGCTACTTCAGTCCTAACACTAACACTTTTACTCTCTTTCATACACCTAACTCGTAATCCGCTATTTCTAAAATGTCGTTCCACGTCAACCTTTCATTTGTCCATCTCATTTTCTCCTTATGTTTCAGATTTATAAACTCGTATATGCTCTCTGGTACAGTCGCCAACAACTTTTGCACTAACTCCTTACACTCATTTATCCCTTCGTCCCCAAACTTTTTCCTAGCTAATGTTTCTAACCAGCACACATACATCGACGACGACTCACCAACATTCATTTATGCCTCTTCAAAATCTTGCTTTCCCCTATATCTAATGCTACTCTTTATCCACTTTGCCTGTTCTACAATCCTGGCTTTCACACACACATGTAGCACATTCCCTATACTCATCATTACCCCATACATACTCAACAAAAATCCCATCAAGAGGCTACCTAACTCTCTTGTTATCCCCATACTTAGCCTCACAATACTTCTCATATTCCTTTAAAAAGTCCCCTATGTTCCTACTACCATATTCCTTGTAGTGCACATCGGGATACCTCTCTCATATACACAGCCTTTCGTACTTTCCACTCACTCTCACTTTCGCTACTTCCATTCTGACCCTTCTTTCCCTCTTCCAAATACAAGCGAATTCACTTCCATACTCGTGTCCACATTCTTGATTACGATCTTCTTACCATTCTTCTTTCTACCTACCTGTTTCCACTCACTGCTATCTTGGCCCTTTCCCCAATGTATTCAATCCTAGTCTCATCCTGTCCGTCACCCTTACTAACCTTCTTTCCCTTAGTCTTCTTTTCCTCAGCCCCCTTCTTATTCTTGTCCTCAGGTTTATCCTTATCCTGTGTCTTCCCCCTTCTTTTCCTTACATATCACAATCAAATCACCTTCGTCACTCGTACTCTCATACACTCAGTCTTCCACTTTCTTTACTACTCCTGGCCTGTCACAAGACCCAGTAGGCCTACCTCCTACAGCTCCCTCTCCCATTAACCCCTTCACCACCTCCTGCATTGCATTCATCATTACTCCAAATTTTTTGTCCATTTTCTCAACCATTCTCTCTTGCGCTCCTTTCACCAGTTCTTTTATTTCCACTTTTGCACTCCTTAGCATTCCTCTCATTTCCTCTAACTCGCTCTTCAGCTCCTCACATTCTACCTTTAACCTCTCCTCCTCCATTTCCAATTTTCCTCAGCTTCTCTCGCCAACTGCAATTCCTCCTTCAGCCTCTCCATCTCCTTCAACCCTTCCATCCTCACTTTCCTTCACCAATCACACAACTCATTAACCCAATCATCCTGCAGCTGCCACACCAACAGTCCCTGCTCTGGCGTCAAAAAATAATGTGGCGGGATCACAAGCTCAAAAAACAAGTGGGCAAAATCCCCCCCACATAAACTTAACCAATCCAACTGCCAAACTCACTCTCAACCACACATTCCTCTTTACACTATGGAACACACGCAAGACAATTCACACACCTACACAAAAAAAAACACAACACATGCACTCACCCAACTCCAGATACTCAGGGCTATGCTGTGCTGTCCGCTGGTCGAGGTTTCTGAGACACCACCAACAACAAAGACAACAACCAAGAACCACAACCCAACAACCAAGAACCACAACCCAACAACCAAGGACCACAACCTCTCAACACAACACTCAAGGACCACAACCCCACAACTCAACAACAAACAAAGAACACAACCACAACTCAACAACACAGTAAACAAACAAGGAACACAAATACAACTCAACAACACAACAACAAACAAGGAATACAACAACAACAAAAGACCACTGCACAAACAATCACTAACACAAAAAAATCAACAACATAACAAGCCAACACACACACCCACTAACAACACCAAGAAATCACAACAGCTCACCAGCAACAACCCTCAACTACTCACAACCACAACAACTCACATATAACTCAACAGGAACTCATAAGCACAACAAATCCAACAGCACAGGCAAAACAACTAAAGCAAACAATACCAAACTCAACAACTAAACAACCAACAAATCAATAACACACAACTGATTTTGAATGCGACCAGTGCCGACACTTCTGACCATCACAGGTTCTGCCTCAAGACTGACTCCAAAAACACAGAACTCTAACCATAACTCTAAACTCCAACAGCACCAGCAGACAACCCAGAACTCACCTACAGCCAGTTCAATCGTTAACCATCCATCCACCAATTTCTCTCTCTCTCTCTCTCTCTCTCTCTCTCTCTCGGATGTCGTCAAATGGAACTCCCATAACTCCTCCATATTGCCATCATCAGTGTTTACCCGACTACGGCAGGGACAAAATGACAAATTTTTATTAAGTTCTTAAACAATTGGATAATTCTTCTAGTGCTAGCTGGAAACTGGTAAAAACAATCAAAGATTGTAAAAATGATATTGTTATAATACAATAAAGTTTTGTACATACTTACCCGGCAGATATATACTTAGCTATAGTCTCAGACGTCCCGACGGAATTCAAAACTCGTGGCACACGCGACAGGTAGGTCAGGTGATCAGCCCATTCCCGGCGGGACTAGAAACCATTCCCGTTTTCTAATCAGATTTTCTCTTCCACCTGTCTCCTGAGGGGAGGCTGGGCAGGCCATTAATCGTATATATCTGCCGGGTAAGTATGTACAAAACTTTATTGTATTATAACAATATCATTTTTGTACATGTAACTTCCCCGGCAGATATATACTTAGCTGATTGGCACCCTTCGCGGAGGGCAAGAGACAGCTACATAACAAAATAATTATAAATATAAAAACGGAGAAACAACATACGTTGTAGGTATAATAAAAAACAACCTTGGTTCCTACCTGATATGGCAGAAGACTTCATTGATACTGTCTATGAATCTGCTTGCCACAAGAGTTTCATAGAGGATGAGACCTATGACTGATAACCCTTTCGGATCATGCCAATGGGGGCTTAACCGCTTACTTGGCAGAGCCTTGTCTTGGATCGTACCAATGGGGGCTAACCCACTTACATGGCAGAGCCTTCACCTGTATCATATCAACGGGGGCTAACCCTCTTACATGATAGAGCTTTAGGTAATTAAGACACTACAAGGAGCACAACAACCAATCCCGACCACCTGACCACACTAAACATGTTAGAACTACGACTTGAAAGGGGTCCACCTCCTGAACCCTCTTTCAAGCGACCTAATACACACACCAAAAACCATTAAAAACCCAAACATAAGTATACTAAAAAGGATTGGGTTCAGCTCCCTGTCCCAGCAACGAATCCGCAGATACGTAAGCTCCTAGAGTAAAACATTTGTCATACGTAACTTGAATGTCTCTCAAATAATGTGATGCAAAGACTGAATTGCATCTCCAAAAAGTTGATTCGATGAGAGTCTGTATAGACAATTTCTTGTGGAATGCTAACGAGGTAGCGACGGCTCTCACCTCATGAGCTTTTACTCTAAGGAGGTCCAGGTGTTCTTCTTTACATGCTAAATGGGCTTCCTTGATCACATCTTTGATGAAGAACGCCTGAGCATTTTTAGAGATTTGTCTTTTGAGATCTCTAACTGAGCACCATAAGCTTTCCTTATTACCTTTCAGTTTGTTCTTCCTCTCCAAGTAAAACTTAAGGCTTCTAACTGGACAAAGAGCCCTTTCTTGTTCTGTTCCCGTTAGAGACGATAGTCCTTTAACCTCGAAGGTCCTAGGCCAAGGTTTCGAAGGGTTCTTGTTCTTCGCTAGAAAAAGAGGCTTGAAGGAACAGAAAGCAGAGTCGTTCCTGAAGCCAACATTATGTTCCAATGCTTGTAGTTCGCTTGCCCTCTTGGCTGAGGCTAAAGCGACCAGGAATAACGACGTCCTTGTTAAATCTCTAAACGTAGCATTACGTGGAGGTTCAAATTTGGGGGTCATCAAGTACTTTAGGACCACATCTAGGTTCCAACTGGGTGCTCTAATGTTCCTAGTCTTCGACGTCTCGAAAGATCTAATCAAATCATGCAGATCTTTGTCTTCTGCGATGTTAAGGCCTCTATGTCTGAAGACTGAAGAAAGCATACTCTTATAGCCCTTAATCGTGGAGACTGCTAGATTACCTTTCTCCTTCAAGTAAAGGAGGAAATCGGCTATATCTGTCACAGAGGTACTGGAAGAGGATATTTTCTGGGCTCTGCTCCATCTGCAAAACACCTCCCACTTCGACTGGTAGACTTGAATAGTAGATGGCCTCCTTGCCCTTGCGATAGCTTTCGCAACTCCTTGAGAAAACCCTCTCGCTCTGACAAGTCCTTCGATAGTCTGAAGGCAGTCAGAACGAGAGCAGGGAGGTTTTTGTGATATCTGTCGAAGTGGGGTTGTTTGAGAAGATCGCTCCTGTTTGGGAGCGATCTCGGAAAGTCTACGAGCCATCCCAGTACCTCTGTGTACCAGTTTTGCGCCGGCCAGAACGGGGCGATGAGGGTCAGTTTGGCTCCCTCTGCTGCTGCAAATTTTCTCACCACTTCTGAGATGATCTTGAATGGTGGGAAGGCATATCCGTCTATTCCGGACCAATTGAGAAGGAGACTGTCCACCGAAACCGCCCTTGGATCGGAGATCGGGGAGCAGTAATTTTCCAGCTTGTTGTTCCAATGAGTGGCGAACAGATCTATATTTGGTCTCCCCCAGAGGTTCCAAAGTCTGTTGCAGACCTCTGGATGTAAGGTCCCATCTGTAGGCAGCACTTGTTCCTTCCTGCTCAGAAGGTCAGCCCTCACGTTCTTCTCTCCTTGTATAAATTGTATAAATCTTGTGAGGGGAGTGATCTTTCGCTCTTCTGCCCAAAGCAGTAACTCTCTTGCCTTTTCGTAAAGGGTGAACGAGTGAGTCCCTCCTTGCTTCTTGATGTAAGCTAAGGCCGTCATGTTGTCCGAATTGATCTGCAGGACTGCGCCTGAGATCTGAGCCTCGAAGTGTATGAGTGACAGGTGAATCGCTGCCAATTCCTTTAAGTTGATGTGCCAGGACACCTGTTCTCCTCTCCAGGTGCCTGACACTTCTCTCGTACCCAGAGTGGCTCCCCACCCCGACTCTGAGGCGTTGGAAAATAACACTAGCCAAGGGCTCGGCACATGCAGAGATACTCCTTCGTTGAGTCTGCAAGGATTTATCCACCAACGAAGGTCCTCCTTTATTTTCCTTGAAATCAGGAAGGAATCGGACAGATTTTGGGACTTCTGATCCCATGTTCTTTGAGGTAGAATTGTAGAGGCCTTAGATGAAGCCTTCCCAGAGAAATGAACTGTTCCAACGAGGAAAGGGTCCCCAGAAGACTCATCCATTCCCTCGCGGAACATTGTTCTTTCTCTAGGAAGGTTGCTACTTTCTCCAAGCAGCGGTTTTGTCTTTCCTGTGACGGAAACGCATGAAAACCCAGAGAATCCATCCAAATCCCCAGATAAACGACGTTCTGCTAGGGAATCATCTGGGATTTCTCGAGGTTTACTAACAGTCCTAAGGATTGTGTTAACTTCAAGGTCAAAATTAAGTCCTCCAGACAGCGGACTTGCGACTGGGCCCGTATCAGCCAATCGTCTAGATACAAGGATATTCGAACCCCTTCGAGATGAAGCCAGTGTGCCACATTCTTCATCAGACCTGTGAATACCTGCGGGGCTGTTGAGAGTCCGAAGCAGAGGGCCCGACACTGAAATATTCTCCCTTGAACCATAAATCTGAGGTATTTTCTGGAAGACGGGTGTATGGGCACATGGAAATAGGCATCCTGAAGGTCCAGGGATACCATCTAGTCCCCTGGACGAAGGGCTGCTAATACCGAGGATGTCGTTTCCATCATGAACTTCCTCTTTGCTACGAACACGTTCAGGGCGCTCACGTCCAGCACCGGCCTCCAACCTCCTGAACTTTTCGGAACAAAAAACAGGTGATTGTAAAACCCCTGGGAAGTAAGATCTTCCACTTCCTCTATAGCTTCCTTGAACAGCATCTGATCGACGAGATGTAGAAGGGCTTGTTTCTTGATAGGATCCTTGTAATTTGCTGTCAACTCCCTTGGAGTTGTAGTCAAGGGAGGTTTTTCCCTGAAGGGGATTAAGTATCCTTTCTTTAGGATGGAGAGGGACCAGGCATCGGCACCTTTCTGTGCCCAGGCTTCATGAAAGTTTAGAAGCCTGGCACCTACTTTCGTCTGGAGGACAGCATTCTCACTGGGTCTTGACAAAAGGCCTTCGTGAAGACCTTCCTCTCTTCTCAGACCGCCTACTCCTAAGAGAGGATCTAGGTGCGGACCTTCCCCGAAAGGGCTGCTGGAAGGGAGCTTTTTCTTTCTTGGTTACCTGGACCGCAGGTTTAAGCCTCTTAGCCGACTGGGCCAGATCATCCTGTGTGGCCTTCTCGGATAAAGTCCTCGATATATCCTTCATGATCTCCTGCGGAAAGAGGTGACTAGAGAGGGGCGCATACAACAGGGCGGATCTCTGAAGAGGCGCATACAACAGGGCGGATCTCTGAAGAGGCAAGACAGATTTCGTTAAGAAGGAGCTAAACACTGCCCTCTTCCTAAGAATACAGGATCCAAAAAGGGATGCTATCTCATTGGAACCATCCATAACTGCCTTGTCGAGGCACAACAAAACACTACCCAATTCGTCCATGCTGAGAAATTCTGGAACTTGCGACTTCTTAGCTAAAGCTCCTAACGCCCAGTCCATAAAATTAAAAACTTCAAGGGTCCGAAACAGGCCCTTGATGAGATGATCCAATTCACACATCCCCCACGTGGCTTTAGCAGATTGTAGCGAGCGCCGTCTTGACGAATCCACTAGGGCGGAGAAGTCTGCATCAGAAGACGACGGGAGTCCCAGGCCCATCAGTTATTTGGTATCATACCACATACCAGGTTTTCCCGTAAGCTTGGAAGGTGGGCAAGCAAACACCGTCTTCCCCGCTTCCTTTCTAGATCTAAGCCAGCTCTCTAGACTCTTAAGTGACTTTTTCATTGAAAGAGTAGGAGTCATCCTGACGAAGGAGGGAGACTTCGACAGTTTCGTACTGGAGAGTAACGATCCTGGAGAAGGAGGATCCGAAGGTCACAGAAAGTCTCCGAACACTTGCAGCAGGAGAGAAGCTAGTCTCTTATAGTCCGAAATACCGGTGTCTTTGGGAGTTTCTTCTTCCGAAACCTCTTCAAAAGGCGCTGAAGGAGAAGAGGGCTTTCCAGGAGAAAGATCCTTAGGAGGAGAACCCATTCTTCCCTTCTCCGAAGCTTGATCCGGAGAACGGAGTCTCTTTCTCTCAAGATTCCTGTCTGTAGGAGCATCAAAATCCACTTGTTGGATATTATCAGAAGTCTTAATCCTATCCTCTTCCTTCCTGCACGAGTCCTGGAGCTTTCCTGTGTCTAGGCGCCTGACAGGTGAGGCACTTGCGTCCTTGAATGCGCGCCTGCGAAGCGTAGTGCGCCCACTGTTACTAGAACTTCTGATAGGCTCCTGGCACCTGCGAGGAGAGGCGCTTGCGTCCTGGCGGTGGCGCCTGGTAGGCGAAAGGAGAATGTCTCTGTCCTGGCGCCAAGAAGGAGAGGCGCTTGCGTCCTTCCTAGAACGCCTGGGAGGAGAAGAGCACCTGCCAAGATCCTGGTACCTACTCGGAGAGACTTTTGAGTCCTTAGAAGAATGTCTGGAAGATCCAACATAATCTGGAAGCCTCTTGGTCTCTGGGCGCTGGTAAGGAGAGAGTGTTTCCTTCGAAGCTCGTCTGGAAGCAGAACGAATCCTCCTACTCTCTTTTGGAGCTCTGTAATGAGAGGGGCTCTCGTCTGTTACGGAATGCCTAAACGAACGAATTCTCTCACGAGAGATCCGTGAAGAATCAGATAGGAGGAGGCTCTCAGGCTCCTGGGACTTGTCAGGGGAGGCGCTTGTGCCTCGTGACAAACTCCTGGGTGATCTCTTACCCGAAGGGAGCTTCCGATCCAAACGCTTAGCTGGAGAGGAGCGTCTAAAGTCGCAAGCAAACGAAGAAGAAGGCTTCGCTGAGGATGAAAACCTTTCAGGCGAGGTGCGTCTGCTGGCGCCAGAGCGCCTACTCTCCGAGGCTCTCCTATCTGGGCTGAAGAGCCTTTTGAAAGAACTCCTACTAAGGCGGACAATTGCTCCTGGAGGCCTACCAGAACTTCCTTCGTTTTAGACGAAAACCCATCCGGAGAGGAGTCAGGCGATCTAGGCGCTCTCTTCTTACGAGCAGGAGAATACTCCGGAAACGGCTCAGGACTGGAATGCAAAGTGTCGCTTGCGGGCGGCTTCCAGGCTCTCTTGAGAGGGCGCAACTTAGAAGACGAACTCCATCCTCTTCTTGGTGATGACGAATCAGAGTCAGAAAAGCACTTCCTCAGGACGCTTTTGCAATAGCTGTCCTTGGCAGCCTGGGAAGCGACTACAGGATCTGCCGAAGGGATGCCTGACTGTTGGGAGTACCCCACATCCCCCTTGCGGCTGTCGACATTCCTCCTCCCCTGGGCACGGGAGTTTGGAAGAGGTCTAGGCCTAGGAGCAATGTGGAGTCGGTCAGACAACCCCTCCACTTCACTGGGGACACTGCACAAATCACTGCACAAATCACTGCACATGTCACTGCGCTTACCTGTATCCTTCATCGCTTGCAGTTGCGATTGCAAGCTGATAATAGAGGCTCTCATTGCAGCCATCTCCCTAGACGTATCCACGGGTTCGCTGTGGGGGGAAGGGGCTGAAACCAAACTAGGAGCAGGAGAATTAACAGAAGAGTTAGGAGCTACCTCTTGCTCAATAGAGCAGGATGGAAGCTTTCCTAACTCTATCCTTCTCTAGTTTTCTTATATAAGCAGCCGAGCTCTTCCATTCAACCTCAGTTAAACTTTCACACTTAAGACAGGTATTAGTTGCAGAACACTCATTCCCCCTACATTTACTACAAACGGTGTGAGGATCCACCGAAGCCTTTGGTAGCCTCACCTTACACTCCTCTTTCGCACAAACTCTAAATACAGGTACCACGTCAGACATTCTAAAGAGAGATCTAATCCAAAATCCAAAAAACGGTCCACGATAAGCGTATGCCAAAGCCAAAGATCAATACGTCACCAAAGGTCAATCAGGTAATCCTCAGCAAACGAGAAAAGAATTCTAAGCAGGAGGCACCAACAACATTGTTGTCGGTACCGGCAACAGAGAAAATCTGATTAGAAAACGGGAATGGTTCCTAGTCCCGCCGCTGGGGAATGGGCTGATCACCTGACGTACCTGTCGCGTGTGCCGCGAGTTTTGAATTCTGTCGGGACGTCGGAGACTATAGCTAAGTATATATCTGCCGGGGAAGTTGCATGTACAAAACAAGGAATTTGTGGCATCCAGAAACTCATGCATATATGCGGTGGACGTTTGCTCATTGACCAAGCTCAGACCCCTGTGATATACCAGTCTTTTCTTTTACTGCCTCGGGAATTTCGCTTCGCTCTCCTTTTGCAAGCCAGTTTTTTTTATTGTAGTCTTGTTAGTGGGCAGAACTATCATCTACACAGATGTGTTACCTTCAAATTTTGAATTCAAGCTGCCATAATAAGTGTAACTTACAGCTATGCAATTACTGGGTAAGTTGTAGTACATACAAAATTACATATACTATATACCATAAAATATCACCCTCTACACAAAAGAAGACCTACACCAAAAAATTCAACATTGTTTTCATATGGTGTGATGACTCATTTTCTTAAATTTACTGACAACCTATTGGGTATTTGTAAAACCTCAGTATCCTCTACTTTTACACATTTTGCCAAGTTGCTTTCTATACCAGTCTCCATATTTGTGACTCCTGGTCAAGAGAAAAGCATGTTTAAAGAGGTTGGACAGCACAATGAAGGAGTAGGTAAGTAAATATATGAAGCTTAAGGACTTCTGGTGGGCAGCATGATGGAAAAAAAGAGCAGCCAGGTGAAAGAGGTTGAAATAATGGGAGAAAGAGTGCAGAGATAGATTTAGTTTGGGAGAAAAGACATTCTGGATTGAGATCCCTGTTCCCTGTCACATAGCTTTAATATGAAATACAATGCTCAACAGTGAAATCATGTAGCTAACTTGGTTCTTCTCTCTCAGAGGGAGAGGGAGTTAACAATCAAAACATATTAGGAACTGGAAGTGTAAGCAGTCCCTTACGTACCAAAAACAAGACACTCGATACAGAAAACACAAGCATACTTTTCTACTTCTGCATAGACAGTGATGAATAATGGTTCCATGAGTATGTAGAATAAAAATTTTAATGTTTTCTATGACTAACATCTGTCTGGGACCCTGATTTTTTACTATAAAGGATCAAATAAAAAACACATAGTACTTCACTAGAACAATTTAAACCTTCCAGAATGCAATGACATATAGTTAATTCATCCAGTTCTCAATCTTGCAGACTCGGAAGATGTAAGATTATCTCATATGCATAAAATAACTGAAGTCATCAAAAATATCTTTTAAGTACTGTACAGCACCTGTTACGACACATGTAGCTTATCTCAAGAAAGGACAGCCAAAAAAAATAGTGTATCCTAAGAAATATCTTACTAACCAAGGTCTATATGAATTTTTGATAATGAATGCTTCGCCTAGTAAATGTAAGGGGTGTGTGGTGGGTGGTAGAAAGTAATAAAAAGATTGTACTGTGTAAGAGCTCAAAATGCATATAAACTAATTATACAGCTAGGACCAAATAACAATGTTTTCGTTAGGATTTTCTGGAGAAGATACAACCAATTAAGAACCATACCTCTTTCCACTCCAATTAAATTCTTCAATGGCAAAAATTCAAATATCTTGAAGATGACATCATCAACCAAGATATGCATACAAGGGGCTGATGGGTCCTCAGCTTCGAGATCAAACAATCTATCAGATAATGGAGCTCTGACATAATCATAATCACCAGGCAGAATTGACTTTTTTATGGCGGGCTGGATGACTGCACACTGACCGAAAATATATCTGTCTCCATCCTTTAATGAAAGTAGTCTGAAAAATGGACAACTGTTTAACAGGGGCCATGTACATGGGTAATATGGAGAATTTTAAAAAATTTTAACAAATTATCAACAGTACTATCAGCACCGATGATAATGGCCAGCAAAATTTCTACAACATGATCCCATGCATAAATATACAGAGATCACATACAAAGTAATAAAATTTATAAAAAAAAATTAAAGGTAAATGCAATACTGAATACTTAAGGGTATTACACTAATTTATGGTTGTTGGAACTCATGAATCATTTATATACACCATCTAATCACACTATCATATTAGTTTTTATTATTTTATTTGCATTTTTGCTCACAATTGTCTCTTCTGTCAGCAAGTAAGAAATTCCAAAACACCAGCTTATCATGAACAAGATGGTTAATCAAATGTTGAGTTTTCAACCGAGACTACATTCACACACCACTTATTAATATGGTAATGTTTACAAGACTAATTCATTAGCCTAAGCAAGAAGGGTAGTATATTTAAAAAGGGATTTTGACGTAGGAAAAATCTATTTCTGGGCAAAGGACCTGTATCGCCCACTGAAATAGGTTCCTTTAGCACTATTTCTAAGGTAAAATATTGCTATAATATTATAACCAGAGAAAAGCTAAATTGGAAATGCCAGATTATTCTGGCTCGCTCACCTTTATTATAAGGTGTCAATATGGTTTCTGGGACGAGTGAAACCACTACCACAGGTCCTTTTCCATTTAGCCTCTCCCTACATCAAAAAACCTCAACTAGAGAGGAGCTGACCTAAGGCTCACTACCCGCTACCGTTACGGCTAGCGCCTCTGACGTCATTCCTGCAGATAGCACCCAAGCTTGGCCCACACAAAGGGGGGGGGGGGGGGGGGAAGGTGAAGGTAAGGGATTTCACTGGGCGACATAGGTCCTTTGCCCAGAAATAGATTTTTCCTACGTCAAAATCACTTTTCTGGGCTCAGCCTGTGTCGCTCCGTGAAATAGTACCAGAGAATATGCCAAGCTTGGGCAGAGGAAGTACATAAATAATTATAAAGGGACAATCAAAAACAATTAAGGTTAGTTGCTTATAATCTAGATTAAGTTACAAACAGGTTACATAATGGCAATACAACCTTAAAACTAGACAAATACAAGTCATCACAGTAATTATACATCAAGATGAAAGGCACTTATGAAATAATCAATATGTACAATATATTACATCCAAGGACCAGTACGGCTGTGACGTAACTGGGCTAAGGCAAGAATGCTAATGAGGCCGGTAGGAAGGAGAAGGCAAAGGAGAGACATAAGCTGGACTACTTACTACTATCTCCAACAGTATCGGGGGAAACTGTGTTTCCCGCCGCTACTGCTGGAAACTTAAGGGCTTCTAAGGACTTAAGATAATGGCGTTTGAATACTGTCGGAGATTTCCAGCCAGTGTACTTCTTCAGATCTTCAAATTTCATATGTTGGAAAAAGTTTATTGAGGTAGCTATAGCTCTAATATCATGTACCCATGGAAAGGACTGCGTGTTGGCTTATTTGGTAAAATATAAAATTTTTTGCCTAATTCCTTTTAGGGAAATAGTGCCACCTTTTTCTCTAATGAACAGAGGGCCAGAAGATATCAAGGTTGTCCTGTCTAAGTATGCTTTCCATGAAGTGATTGGACATAAGGATGGGTCCTGTGGAAGCGGAACAATCTTCCAGGGGGCCCACCTATCTAATGGATCCTCATTTTTTGCAAGAAATTGGCGATCTGGAGAAAGTAACACTTCTCCTGAAGGGAGAAACTCTATATGACCTGGGTCTCTAGATAAAGCCGACAGTTCTGATATTCTAGCTCCTGA
This sequence comes from Macrobrachium nipponense, assembly GCF_015104395.2. Lineage (NCBI taxonomy): Eukaryota > Metazoa > Arthropoda > Malacostraca > Decapoda > Palaemonidae > Macrobrachium > Macrobrachium nipponense. Next base: position 45,760,306 of record NC_087206.1, on the reverse strand, counting down.
GGCCAGACTTATGAGGAATAGTGTTTTCCTCAATAGGGCTAGATAGTCACACGAGGTACTGTTAGTATCTGAGGCTAACTTAAGAACATCATTTAAGAACCATGACACCGACTTGGGCCTCTCAGTAGGTCTGAGTCTGGCGCAAGCTCTGGGGATAGATGTAAAGTATGAATCCGTTAAATCTATCTTGAATCCGAATTGGAAAATCTTTTTAAGAGCCGATTTGGTAGTAGTAATGGTACTAGCTGCCAAACCTTTTTCAAATAATGATCTGAAAAAGGATATTGCAAGATTTGTGGTCCTGGCTTGTGCATTAGATTCCCTCAGGAATGTAGCCAATTATTTAACTGCTGAATCATATTGACGAAGGGTTGATTCACGTTTATCAGATTCTAAGAACATGATGTTCTGAGGATCGATATCAGCATCCCTCTGTGCTGCAAACTTCATGAAGTCCATAAAGTTAGGGCTTTCTGAATTCCTGAGGAAGCGAACACAGTCAGCGTTTGCACTAGTTGTGATAGTCTAGGGTTGGGAATCCGTTGAGGGCGGAGTCCCAACTCCAGCAGAAGAGGGAACCAATTGCTCTTGGGGCAATTGGGAGCTATCAGAGCGATGTGACCCTTGAATGTCCTGAGCTTGTTCAGAACTTTCATGAGAAGATTCACCGGAGGAAAAAGGTAAATCTTCTTCCATTGATTCCAATCTATAGCCAACGCGTCCGTGGCATAAGCCAGGTGGGGGCCACATAACAAGGGAGTTTGTGGTTCAACTCCGTGGCGAAGAGATCCACCTGAAGCCCCGGTACTAGCTGACAGACCCAACTGAATGACTTCTTGTCCAGGGACCATTCGGACTCCAGTGGGACCGAACGTGATAGCGCATCCGCCACAACGTTTCTTATTCCGGCAAGGTGAGTGGCCGATAGTTGCCACTTGTTCTTGCCTGCTAGTGAAAAGATGGCTATCAGACATGGTTCACGTGGCTTGACTTGGAACCTCCCCTGTTGATGCAGTGTACTACCACTGCACTGTCGAGCACCAGCTTGATATGAGATTTCTTGGCTGGATGAAGTTTCTTCAGGGTGAGGAACACTGCCATGACTTCTAGCACATTGATATGAAGCTGGCGGAATGGAAGGGACCATGTTCCTTGTACCTTTTTGTACTGTGAGTACCCGCCCCAACCTGTTAGTGATGCATCTGTGTGGATCACTAAGGCCGGCGGAGGGAACTGTAGTGGAATTGTCTTTGACAAGTTCTTGATCTCTGTCCAGGGACAGAGATGCTTCCGTAAGATCGCCGGAATCGGAGCTGTCTGTCCCGGGATCTTTTGTTCGCTTTCGAACGCCAAACTCGATTTATATCTTTTAGTTTGGCTTTCAACAGGACGTCTGTCACTAAAGCGAATTGCAGAGAACCTAAGATCCTTTCTTGGTTTCTCCGGGACGTCTGTTTGCACTTGAGAAATTGTCTGGTTGCCTTGGCTATTTCTCTCCTTTTCAACGGCGGGATTGATAAGAGTATGCGAATCCAAATCCCATTGAATTCCCAGCCACTGGAAACAGGACGCCGGGGTTAGCCAGGACTTTGTCCTGTTTATCTGGAATCCTAAGTATTCTAGAAAACGGATGACCATGGCGGTTGCTTGGCGGCAAGCTTCGATGCTTGTGGCCCACACGAGCCAATCATCCAGATAGGCTACTACCATGATTCCCTGAGATCTTAGTTCCTGGACTACCGTTTCCGCCAACTTTGTAAATATCCTGGGGGCTATGTTGAGCCCAAATGGCATTACCTTGAAGGAGTAGACTTAGTTCCCTAACTTGGAAGCCTAGGAACGGGCGGAAGTGTCTTGCTATCGGGACATGATAGTAGGCGTCTGCAAGATCTATAGAGGTGGTGACGGCCCCACGGGGAAGTAAGGTCCGCACCTGCGAAATGGTCAGCATCCTGAACTTGTCGCAATGAATGAATAAGTTTAGACGGGACAAGTCTAAGATTATTCTTCGTTTGTCTGAGTCGTTCTTTGGCACGCTGAACAAGCGACCTTGAAATTTTAAATGTCTGACTCTTGACACTACTCCTTTTTGAAGGAGATCGCGGGAATACAGGCGGCCCGCGGTTAACGGCGCAATCACTCAACGGCGAATCGGTTTTACAGCGGTCGTCAAAAATATTCATTAAAAAAATGATATTGTTATGATACAATAAAGTTTCATACATACTTACCTGGCAGATATATACTTAGCTATAGACTCCGTCGTCCCCGACAGAAATTCGTGGCTACTGCCTAGGAGTCTGCTTCACCTCAAGAGCCTTAGCAAGATAGTGATCTGCGGCCAAGAGTTCTTGTGGGTCTGTCGATGGGGTCTTATCCACTTACTCGGCAGAGCCTGACTGGCATTTGTCAATGGGTGCTAATCCGCTTATATGACAACACGCCTTCTTTAAGGAGCACACAACCGATCCCGATCACCCGATCCTAACACCCGTGTTAGTTCTAAGATTGCCAAGAGCTATCCCCAAACTCTTAGCAAACAACCAAAAACTCGATAAACGCACACACTAAAGTACAAAAAATATTTTTGTACCCCTCTAAAAGTCAGATACCACTCGATCCCTTACTGAAGTGAAGCGACGGCCGCCTGTGCGACATCTGACACTTCTTTCAGCAGGAAGCCAAGAACGTATCCGACAAGAGGGTTACATACACACAATTTAAGGATCGGCGCTTGCTCCAGTACCCAGAACCGTCTGCGCTGACACAAACGGACCAAGAGAAAAACATTTCTCATACGTTACGCGCACATCCTTCAAGTAAAGAGATGCAAACATCGAGTTGCACCTCCAATAAGTTGCATCCAAAATATTCTTGAGAGACATTTCTTTGGAATGCAATAGACGTCGCGATTGCCCTTACTTCATAAGCTCTTACTCTTAACAGTTTAAAACAGTCATCTGGGCAGTTCTTATGCGCCTCGGTAATAACGCTTCTTACAAAGAAGGCTAAGGCATTCTTAGACATCGGTCTTTTGGGGTCCTTTACCGAGCACCATAGACCGTGTTGCGAACCCCCCAACTGCTTCTTTCTGTCCAGATAGAATTTAAGCGCTCTGACCGGGCAAAGAGACCTCTCTGCCTCTCTGCCTACTAGACTAGCCAGGCCTTTTACCTCGAAGCTCCTGGGCCAGGGTTTCGAGGGATTCTCATTTTTAGCAAGAAAGAGAGTCTGGAACAAACAAATCGCAGTCTCCCTTGAAGCCAACTCGTGACTCAAGGGCGTGCAGCTCGCTGACTTTTTGCCGTAGCGAGAGACAGCAGAAACAGACACTTCCTTGTAATATCTCGAAAGGAAGCCGTGTGAGGTGGTTTGAACCTTTCAGAAGATAGAAATTTTAGGACCACGTCCAGATTCCAGCTCGGAACTCTGGGTTCTATTGATTTGGATGTTACGAAGGAACGAATGAGGTCATGTAAATCCTTATTATTGGCCAAATTTAATCCTCTGTTCCTGAATACAACCGAGAGCATACTCTTGTATCCCTTAATAGTTGGTACAGAAAGATGTGATTTCTGCTTCCGGAAAAGAAGGAAATCTGCAATTTCGGTCACAGAGGTATTGGAGGAGGAGAGCTTCTTCGACCTACACCAACTTCTGAACACCTCCCACTTCGATTGGTATACTCGCATAGTGGATGATCTGCGGGCTCTGGCAACTGTGCTTGCCGCCTTGCGAGAAAACCCTCTCGCTCTGACAAGTCTTTCGATAGTCGAAAGGCAGTCAGAGCAAGAGCGGGTAGGTTTTGATGGTACCTCTCGAAGTGGGGTTGTTTGAGCAGATCTGTCCTGTTTGGAAGAGATCTGGGGAAGTCCACCGTCCACTCCATTACTTCTGTGAACCTATTTCGGGATGGCCAATATGGGGCTATCAGACATCAAGTACTCCTGCCAGCAGAAAACCTTGATACTGTCTCAAAAGGGAGGTTCATGTACAAATTTAGACAAAGTCTTTAGTACAACTCCGCTTACAAGGCACATTTCCAGTTCCTTACTGACAAGGACAACGGCCGCCCGTGCGACAACAAGCACCCTTACCAGCAGTAAACCAAAAACCTGTCTCAAAAAGTGGAGATTTACGTACGATCAAAGACACAGTCTCTAGTATAGCCCATCCTGTAAGATAAACTCACAGTTCCTTACTTATCCAAGGCAATGGCCGCCTGTGCGACATCCAGCCGTCATGTAAGAAACTTAGAACCTATCTCAATGGTAAGGTTTTAGCAAAACTAATTTTAATATTTAAGTTAAGGATCGGTATGCGTCCCAAGTCCCAGCACTGTATCCGCAGACATAAAAGGACCCAGAGAGAAGCACTTGTCATAGGTAATCCTAACATCTCTAAGATAGTGGGATGCGAATACCGAGTTGCATCTCCAATAGGTCGCATTAATAATATCCTTCATGGACATATTCTTTTGGAAAGATAATGATGTCGCCACAGCTCTTACCTCATGAGCCTTTACTCACAGTGTCTTAAAGGAATCGTCTGCACATTCGCTGTGAGCTTCCTTAATCACACTTCTAACAAAATACGCTAGCGCATTTTTGGACATTGGTCTTTTCGTATCACGAACTGCGCACCATAAACTTTGTTTACATGCCCCTAACTCTTCTTTCTTTTTAAGATAGAACTTAAGAGCTCTAACTGGGCATAAAGTTCTTTCAATTTCATCTCCCACCAATATTGAAAGACTTTTCACTTCAAAACTCCTTGGCCAGGGTTTCGAAGGGTTTTCATTTTTAGCCAAAAATAGAGTTTGGAAAGAACAGATGGCTGCGTCTTTCTTAAAACCCACCCAAGAATCTAGGACATGGATTTCACTTGTTCTCTTAGCCGTAGCTAAGGCTATGAGGAAAATACACTTTCTCGTCCAGTCTCTGAACGAGGCATGGTCGGGAGGTTCAAATTTTTCTGATGAGAGGAATTTGAGTACTACATCCAGATTCCAGCTTGGAGGAACTGAGGATATAGATTTAGAAGTTTCAAACGATCTTATTAGATCGTGTAAATCTTTATCCTCTGCCAAATTCAAACCTCTATTTCTAAATACCGCTGAGAGCATGCTTCGGTATCCTCTTATGGTAGACACAGAAAGATGGGATTCTTCTCTCAGGAATAACAGAAAATCTGCTATATTGGTCACAGAGGTATCGGAGGAGGACAGTTTATTCTTCCTACACCATCTTCTGAACACATCCCACTTCGATTGATAGACCCGAATAGTTGACGATCTTCGGGCTCTAGCAATTACTTTCGAAGCTTTGCTTGAAAAGCCTCTCGCTCTGACCAATCTTTCGATAGTCGAAAGGCAGTCAGAGCGAGAGCGGGGAGGTTTTGATGGTACCTCTTGAAGTGGGGTTGTCTGAGAAGATCGATCCTGTTTGGAAGAGATCTTGGGTAGTCTACTGTCCATTCCTGTACCTCTGTGAACCAATCTTGGGATGGCCAAAACGGGGCGATGAGAGTTAGTCTCGTCCCTGTTGATGCTACGAATTTCTTCATCACTACTCCTAGCAACTTGAATGGAGGGAAGGCGTAAGCGTCGAGTCCTGACCACTTTAGTAGCATGGCATCCACCGCTATCGCTCTCGGGTCTTTGACTGAGGAGCAGAAGTTCTCTATCCTTTTTGAAAGGAACGTCGCAAATAAATCTATTTGTGGTCTTCCCCACAGGTTCCACAGACTTTGACAAACTTGTTCGTGCAGAGTCCACTCCGTGGGGAGAACTTGGTTTGTCCTGCTGAGCCTGTCTGCTCTGACATTCTTTTCCCCTTTGACAAATCTGGTTAGGAGGGTAATGTTCCTCTCCTCCGTCCATGACAACAGGTCCCTCGTTATCTCGTAAAGGGAAAACGAGTGCGTCCCCCCTTATTTTTTTATATAAGCCAACGCCGTGGTGTTGTCTGCGTTAACTTGAATCACTTGATTTTTCACTTCTGACTCGAAGGATCTAAATGCCAGGAATACTGCATACAGTTCTTTGGCATTTATATGCCAGTCCTTTTGCTCTTTCTCCCATCTGCCCGACACTTCTCTTGTCCCTAGAGTCGCTCCCCATCCCGTCTCTGAAGCGTCTGAGAACAAGATTTGGTTTGGGTTCCGAACCTCTAGAGACACTCCCTCGTTCTTTTTTAGTGGGAGCAGCCACCACTTCAGGTGTTTCTTCGCCTCTATTGTCACCGGAAAAGTGTCCGACAGACGGCCCTTTTTCCAAGTCCATGATTGCTTTAGGAAGAATTGCAGTGGTCGTAGATGAAGTCTTCCTGGGGACACGAATTGTTCTAGGGAAGAAAGAGTCCCTAGAAGGCTTAGCCACTCCCTGGCTGAACTCTTCTCTTTCTTTAGAAAGGACGTCACTTTCTGAATCCCTCGAAGAATCCTTTCTTGGGACGGAAAAACCCGAAAATCCTGAGAATTCATCTAAATCCCCAAATAGACTAAGTCCTGACTGGGGACCATCTGAGATTTCTCAAGATTCACGAGAAGTCCTAACGATTTTGTCAATTCGAGTGTCTTCCGCAGATCCTCCAAACATTGTTCCTGGGATTTGGCTCTTATCAGCCAATCGTCTAGGTAAAGAGAGACGCTTATACCTTCCAGATGTAGCCATCTGGCTACGTTCCGCATCAGGTACGTAAATACCTGTGGAGCCGTGGAGAGGCCGAAGCACAAGGCCCTGAACTGGTAGACCTTTCCTTGTATCATGTATCACAAACCTGAGATACTTCTTCGATGATGGGTGAATAGGAACGTGAAAATAGGCATCCTGAAGGTCCAGAGAGACCATCCAGTCTTCCCTCCGCAGGGCCGAAAGTACCGAGGCAGAAGTCTCCATCGAGAACTTTTTCTTTTCCACATAACGGTTCAGGATGCTCACATCCAAGACTGGTCTCCATCCTCCTGATGCCTTTGGTACTAAGAATAGGCAGTTGTAAAACCCCGGGAGGAAGGATCCTGAACCTCTTCTATTGCCTCTTTGTCCCTCATCGCTATCACCATCTGAAGAAGTGTCTCTCTCAGAACAGGGTCCTTGTACTTCACCGACAGTTCCTTTGGAGATTTTGACAAAGGTGGTTTGTCCTGAAAAGGTATATTGTAACCCTTCTCCAAGACTGCTAACGTCCAAGGATCGGCTTCCCTTATTGCCCAGGCCCCTACAAAGTTTGGGAGCCTGGCCCCTACAGATGTTTGGAGGACTTCGCTGCTATTTTGATTTCTTAAAGGCCCGAAAGGAGGACCTTCCTCGCTTTTCTGTTGTCTTCCTTTTAGTTGGAGGTCGAGAGGTGGAACCTCTCCGAAAGGGGACTACCGGAGTACGAGTAGTCTTCTTCGTCACTGGTACTGCTGGTCTTGTTTTCTTGGAGGATTGAACCAAGAGATCTTGGGTTGACTTTTCAGCAAGCGACTTTGAAATATCCTTCACCAAGTGAGAAGGAAAAAGGTGATCCGAGAGAGGAGCATACAAAAGGGCTGACCTCTGTGAAGGAGATACAGCTTTGGTTCGAAACGAACCAAATAATGATCTCTTCTTCACCACTCCCGACCCAAACAGATGTCAATTCTCCCGAACCATCTTGAACTGCCTTATCCATGCAGGATAAAATACTATGCAATACTTCAGGTTCCAAAACGTCCGGTTCCTTTGCCTTTTTGGCCAACACTCCAAGGGACCAATCCAAGAAGTTAAATACTTCTAGTACATGTAAAAGTCCCTTAAGGTGCTGATCCAATTCTGACATGCTCCAATACGCCTTAGCTGAGTTCAATGCATGTCTCCTTGATGCTTCAACCAAGCTCGAAAAATCCGCTTCTGCGGAAGATGGAAGCATAAGCCCCATCGCTTCCTCCGTCCTATACCATATTCCTCTCCTACCTCCGAGCTTACATGGAGGAGAGCAATAAACTGTCTTCTGAGCTTCCTTCTTCAAGTTCATCCAATTATTTAATGATTGAAGCGCCTTCTTCATTGATATGGCTGGCTTCATCTTTAAATACGAAGAGGACTTAGGAATCTTCGTACTTGAGAACAGAGATCTAGGAGAGGGAGGAGCTGCAGGGCTTAGAGAGTCTCCAAACTCTTGAAGGAGAAGAGAAGCTAACACTTTATAATTAGACACACCCTCATTGTTCGGGGTTCCTTCCTCCGAAACGTCTTCCAACTCCATCATAGAAGGAGAGCGAGCTCTCTTTTGAGAATCTTTATCCGTAGATCTAGTTTCTTTAGGAGAAATACTTCTAGAAGGAGAGAGACTAACAGATCTAGAAGCTCTCCCTTTCCTTTCCACTAATTTATCTTGAGACATGGAAGTAGAAACTGTAACCTTCAACGTACTAGGTTGTCTTTGTGGAGTTCGATTCTCCCTAATCTGAATAGGGCTTCTATTTACAGGAGAATTGCTATCAGAAGACATTACATGCCTAAATAAAGATCTTCTGCTACTGCTTGTAACTTCTCGCTTGTCTAGCTCTTCACGCCTGATTTGCGTCTCCTGTTTGGCTGGCGCCTCGCGCCTGGCTGGCGCATTGCGTCTGGCTGGCGCATCGCGTCTGGCTGGCGCCTCGCGTCTGGCTAGCACCTCGCGCCTGGCTGGCGCATCGCGTCTGACTGGCGCTTCGCGCTCGGTCGCTTCCTTTGAGAAACTTCTCCTATCCTTCAAAGGTTGTTCTTTGTAACCAAATTGATCTGAAGAGTAGTCATTATCTGGCTCTTCGTGTCCCGATGTTGGATTGCGCCTAGCTAGCGCTTCGCGCCTGGCTGGCGACTCACGCCTGGCTGGCACCTCGCACCTGGCTGGCGCCTCGCGCCTGGCTGGCGCTTCTCGCCCTGCTGGCGCTTTGCGCCTGACTGACGTTTCGCGCCTGGCTGGCGCCTCGCGCCCGGAAAGCACTCCATGAACACGTAATTTTGCGGGTCTGTGAAAGATAGACTCCTCATCCGAAGAAGAAACTTCTTTTCTGGGAGGTTGATAATAAGGAGTTTTAGATTTCTTCACCGGAAGATTAATATCCTTTCTTCTGGGAGGATCTCTGGAAAGAACTCCAACTAGAGAAGCAATGGACTCTTGCATATCCTTCAAAATTTTAGTTGTTTCATCTCTTTGATCAAAATTGGTGGAAGGAGAGTATTCTTTCTCCATTCTCCACGACTTAGCGGGAGAAGGCATAACTTTAGCTTTCTTGTTCTCTGTCGGGGAATCCTCCGAAAATCGTTCCGGACTCGAGTTTATCCCAGTTTCTTCCCAGATCCTCTTCAGGGGACGAGAAAGATCCGCCGATCTCCATCCTCTTTTGGGTGAAGAATTCTCGGACGAAGAAAAACATTCACATAGAACGCTTTTTCTAATGCGTTCTTTGGCAGTCTGCAGTGTCACAGATTCTGCCGAAGAGACGTCTGACTGGTGGGGATTCTCCACAACCTCCGTACGGCTTTTGACATTCCTTCTCCTCTGGGCTTGGGAGCTTGAAAGAGGTCTAGGCCTGGGAGCATTGTGAAGCCAATCAGATGCCTCCTCCACTTCACTGGGGACATTCACATCACTTTCCACAGCACTAATATTTTGCTTACCTTCCATGGCAGCCATTTTACGCTCCATTTTCATAAGCGCTGCTTTAAGGCTTGAGATCTCCGAAGCAGATTCCGTAGGATCTGCATTAGGAGAAGGTCCTGAAATATTAGAAGGAGCGTTCATCATGTTAGAAGAGGGTACAAAATTACTCACCAAATCACTTGAAGAAAGAGAGCTAGGCTTGGTTTTGGAAGAGGACTTCCTTAACCGGTCTTTCTCTAACTTCTTTAAATAAGAAGTTAGAGACTTCCACCCTTCAGCACTCAAACTCTCACATTCACGACAAGTGTTATCGATAGAGCATTCATACTTCCTACATACTCTACAGACAGTGTGAGGATCAACCGAAGCTTTCGGCATCCTCACCTTGCACCCTTCATTCACACACATTCTCACCACACTTCCAGAATCAGACATCATGATGAAAAATCCAAGACAAAATCCAAATAACAGTCCAAAATAGCGTATGCCAATACAACGATCCAAATACGTCACCAAAGGTCCAAAACGAAGATCAATTGCAATTCAAAAACGAAATCCAGCCGGAGATACCAACAACGATGTTACCAGTATGGCCGACAGAAAAAATCTGATGGAAAACGGGAATGGTTTCTATTCCTGCCACCCAGCGGCAGCGCGGTGGATCACCTGACCTACCTGTAGCGTGTGCACGAAATTCGAAATTCTGTCGGCGCGACGGAGTCAATAGCTAAGTATATATCTGACAGGTAAGTTGAATGTATAAAATATAGAAATCTAGAAATCACATTCTTATTCTTCTAATTATATTATAGATTTCAGGGCATATTTATCATGACAAAATAGCTTTAGTACAAAAATCAGCCTTCTAACTATCAAAGTTTCTCATTCATTTGCAAATGTTACATAAAAATATCTATGCGATGTTACATAAAAATATCTATGCGAATTTGAGGTAAAATATATTAATCAAGAAATCACATTTCTATTCACTTGATTACAATTGAAAATTTCAGGACTTATATCTATATGACAAAATAGTTTTAGTGCAAAAATCAGCCTTCTAACTGTCAAGTTTCAAATTATTTACAAATGTTACATAAATTATAAATGAAAAATTTTGGTAAAATATAGTCAAGAAATCACATTTCTGTTCACTTGCTTACATTGTCAATTTCAGAGCTTATTTCTTATATGACAGAATAGTTTTAGTGCAAAAATCAGCCATCTACCTGGCATAGTTTTGTAGTTGTTACAAAATAAGCGTAAATTTCTTTCTTTTGCCATTTACTCATAAGCTATTTTTTCAAAAAGTTCTTATAACTCCAAGAAGACAGAACCAAATTCAATAAAACATTTACAGGGTGAAGTATAACTATTTATCTTGATTTTCAAAGAGCCAAACTGATTTTTGAGTGAAACTTTTTTTTTTTTTTGGCATATTTTAAATAAGTGACACCATAATTTTTTTAAAATGCCAAAAAAATTAACTTATAACTACAATTTCTAAAAAAAATTCTCTTTGAAAAATTTAATTATTAGTTGAATAAGTGTTAGAAATCCCTTCAATCATAAGGAAGTTATCAGGATTTACTTTATAATGGAGCCTTATGGAGTCAGCGCTCCCCTTAACTTTGTGGCTCTTGCTTGTACTCCTTCTAATCTATTTATGTCTTTTCTTAGTGTTGGTGACCAAACTGTACTGCATATTCAAGATGAGGTCTAACTGTTGATGTGCTGAGCTGCAGCACCGTTTCCTTATTTCTGCATTTGAACTGTCTCTTTATTATCCCATTAGTTTCTGTGCCTTCTTTTCTGCTTTTATGCACTGTTTTGTGGATTTTAAGTCCTTGGTAATAATAACTCCAAGGTCCTCCTCTTGTTCTACACTATTTATGTCATTCTCAAGCAGCATGTAGCTGGCATGAGGGTTATTTGTTCCTATTTGTAACACTTTACACTTATCCATGTTAAAAGGCATTTGCCATTTTTTTTACCACTATTTTCATTAGATCATTCTTAAACTTTCCACTGCATCTGGGTTGCTGCATTTACACCTAGTTTGGTGTCGTCTGCAAATTTGGCTATCCTGCTAGTTAAGCCTACATCAATGTCAATAATGTAAATAAAAAACATGAGAGGGCCAAGGACAGAAACCCAAGGAACTCCGCTTGTTACATCTGTCCATTCTGATTCTTCACCATATATTACGACTCTCTCTTTTCTGTAAGTTAACCAGTCTTCGATCTAGTCTCCTATTTCTTGCGTGGGACTGTCAACGGCCTTTTGGAAATCCAAGTAGAGTATATCTATTGCTCTACTACTGTCATAAATACCAAGCGTGTTATGAAAAAACTCCAAGAGGTTTGATAGGCAGGATCTGTTTTGTCTGAAACCGTGTTGGCTGCTTAACAACAAGTTTCTATCAATGTGATCCACAATTTGATCTGCAATTAGGGACTCAAAAATCTTGCAAACGACCGACATTAGACATATTGGTCTATAATTTCCCGGCTCTTCTCTTGGACCTTTTTTGTAAACTGGGAGCACATTACCTAGTTTCCATCCTTTTGGTGCCTTTCTTTGGTCAGCACTTTTTCTGTAGAGTTTTTATAGGTGAGGAACCATCTCCTCTTTTAGCTCTTTAATTTCTCTTGGATGAATCTCATCCGGCCCAGATTTGAACTTGTTGAGTTTGTCTATTTGCTTTTAATGTACTCTTCTGTAAATATTATTTTGTCCAACGGTTCTGCCCCTTCATTATTAATAGCAGGTTCTGGTATTGAGGTAGTGTCTTCAATTGTGAATACACCAGTAAAAAACTTATTCGATAACTCTGCTTTTTCCAAGTATGAGTTCACCAGGTTACCTCTATTGTCCCTTAAGGGACATATACTATTTTTTTATTGGTTTCATACTGTTAACATGTGCAAAGAATTCTTTTGGGTTTTCTTTACAAACTGATGAAAATCTCATATCCACATTTATCTTTGCATTTCTTATTAATTTGTCCACCAATCTACCGAGTTCTTTGTGTCTGCTTGTTTCTGCTGGTGTTGGGCGTGGGTTCATTGATTTGTGCAATCTGTCTCTTTCTATCATTGCATTTTTAATTTCTCTGTTGAACCACTTAGGCTGAGGGTTGCTATTTGTTAGTATTTGCCTTAATGGTATACATCTAGAGTATTTTTCTGTGTATTCCTCATTAAAGCCTTCCCAGTATTTATCTATGACTGTGCTCTCGTCATACTCTAGATTTTAACGTACTCCTTTAGCACTTTTAGGTCTTGTTAACAGTAGTCTAATCTTATTGAGATCTTCTCTTCTTTATGTTGAACATTAATTTGAAATTAGATCATTTTATGGTTGCTTTTGCCTAGATTTGCACCTACTGAAAGGTCAGACACTAGATTATCTTCTGTTTTGAGAGAGAGAGAGAGAGAGAGAGAGAGAGAGAGAGAGAGAGAGAGAGAGAGAGAGAGAGAGAGAGAGAGAGAGAGAGAGAGAGAGAATAGTAACTAAACGAGTACAGTGCATCGAAAAAAAAGTATTAGAATAAGAATCTAATGTGATTATAGTGATTAATGAACAGATTACATATGAGGAAAATAAATGATCTGGAAAATTTTCAATTACTGGACTCCATGTTAGAGAAGCTGCAGTTTGAAATTAATGTGAACTATACTATTAGTTTTCTCTTTCTCCAAATATGAAAATATATATATAAAAAAATATCACTCCAAGTAATGCCCAAACATGACTGCTTATTACTTACTACTTTTTGCTAACTATCTGAGTATGTATAAAAAATATTTATATTTACTCTGTGTCACTCACCACTGGGAGTCAAGAGGCTGTCCATCACTGGTAACCATTAAAGGGTTAAGCAGCATTGCTGCAGCATATCGTGGGTTAATGGGTGTATTATGTCTTGTTAAGCTTGGTTCTACCCTTGCAAAGGGCAGCAATATGTTAAATTAACATATGATTACCTACACAGGGGTTCCCCTAGGAGTCTTAAAAGGTCCATTTCTGTAGTCCAGCAAAGGCCATATTCCAAGGTTACCATATTAAAGAGGTCCGACTTGTAGTTGGTAAAGTTTATATTGCAAAAACAAAAGCACTTAAACTGTAATATCATTATTCACCAAATTTATCAAGAATGCTTAACATTTTCATACTTAAACTTGCCGTCAGTTGACTTTTTTACATGATCTTCCCCACATGTATTTTTATAGCAAATGATACTCTCTGGTCCAATATTTTCATGTCTAGTTCTAACTTCAAGTGCAATATATTCAAACCAGGTACTTTTCACTGGATTACATTTCTTTTTATTTCCATTTGCTTACCTTTCAAAAGGAAATGCCAACTGGGATGGACAATGTATGCCCTTTTGCAGCATAGGACAGAAAAAAGAAAGAACAGTTTTGAACCCTGCTTACTAAGCAAGTTTTGTTGAATTACTGTAGTTTCTATTGGTCACTTTTCTTTTCAATTGCCTGATTATGATTTTTTTAAAGGCAATCCTGTGTGATAAGTTTTCTAATTCCAGTACAAAACCTTTCTAATTTACTGTAACTATAAGGATCTTGGCTAATTTTCCTTTACCCAAATGAGTCAAAATGACTCAAAATTGGGTCTGGTGTCTTGTGCTTTCTTGCCCCAATTCATATTTATTTATTTATTGTTTTTTTTTAGAATTCATAGAGTTAATAATACTTTTTCTGTTTGTATTCAAACTGTCCAATAAGAAGAAGAAGAAAGAAGAAAAGAAGAAGAAGAAGAAGAAGAAGAAAAAAAAAAAAAAAAAAAAAAAGAAAAAAAAAAAAAAAAAAAAAAAAAAAAAAAAGAGCTGCTATTCAGAACGCAGTTTTGAATTCACTCATAATAGTAAAGAATAGCCAATCAACTTACTTTTGTACGTCTTCGGGAGTTGCAACTTGGACAAATCCAAACCCTCTGCTCTTATGAGTATGCTTGTCTCTAACTACGAAAGCATTCACTACTGTGGCATAGTGAGAAAAGACATTTCGTAACTCAACATCAGTAACCTGAAAAATAATAGGCATGTATAATTATTAGCAAAATAGATCAGACTCGAAGACTCCAAATCACTTTACCATACAAATCAGGCATAAATCTTGCCTCACATACTGAGAATGGTTCAGTTTCATATGATTTAAACTACCTAATAACTATCTTATCATTGGGTATTTAGATGACATACACATTACAAAAACTTCTACAGATATGGTATTCACATACAGTTGACCCCCGAATAGCTCAAGTCCGTGAATACCTAATACCCCTATAAAAAAAGCAGTTAATCTTCAATTTGAAAAAAAAATCTACAAATGCTTATTTGCAAGTATTTTATTAATTTTATTACAAAAATGACATTTTTATAATAAAATAATTTTATATATATATATATATAGTACAGGCGGTCCCCGGGTTACGACGCGTCCGGCTTAAGACGCTTTTTCTTAAATATTCATTGAAAAATCCGCACTGGGTTAGACGCTTGCACCGAGGTTACGACGCATACGCTTCCGACGCTCCGAGTTAACGACGCTTTTAAAAAACGCATACTACGATAAGAATCCTTTATAGTTTAGCACAGTTTCTCTCTCTCTCTCTCTCTCTCTCTCTCTCTCTCTCTCTCTCTTTGTATTTTCCAACAAAAATAATCACTGATTAGTGTATTTTGATGTTTATTTTCATGACTAGATACATTTTTATAATACAAAATGATTTACTAATTTTCAAATATTAATTTTGATTAATACTGTATTAGTAAGTTATACTAACATTAGGTCAGTGTTCGTTCGTGATTTTTTAGAGTTTTTTTCAAGTACCGAAAATTAAAACAAAAAAACTGTCTGCCAAACAACCAAAGTGTCTGCGGCGACGTATGGTCGAAGCGCAACAGTTCTTGTATGTCGTCTTCACATCCCGCAGGTAGTGTGAAGCGAACACCGAGTTGCTCCGCCAAAAAGTGGCACTCAGAATGTCATTGAGTGCCATATTCTTTTGGAAGGCTACCGAGGTAGATATAGCCCTCACTTCGTGGGCATTCACTTTCAACAGCTTAATATCACTGTCTTCGCAAGATGAATGCACCTGCCTAATGGTGTCCCTCAAGAAGAATGCCAGAGCATTCTTCGACATAGGTAACTCTGGTCTCTTGACCGAACACCATAAGTTGTTAGAAGGACCTCGACA
Source organism: Macrobrachium nipponense (assembly GCF_015104395.2). Classification (NCBI taxonomy): domain Eukaryota; kingdom Metazoa; phylum Arthropoda; class Malacostraca; order Decapoda; family Palaemonidae; genus Macrobrachium; species Macrobrachium nipponense. The sequence continues at coordinate 45,744,470 of NC_087206.1, read as the reverse complement.
TTCCTTCGTTTTCCGCAAATAAATATGTTATTGTTATAATACAATTAAGTTTGTTCATACTTACCTGGCAGATATATATATAGCTGTATTTTCTGAAGTCCGACAGAATTTAAAAATTCGCGGCACACGCAGTGGGCGGCCAGGTGGTAGTACCCATTCCCGCCGTGGGAGGCGGATATCAGGAACTATTCCCATTTTCTATTCATATTTTATCAGTGCCACTGTCTCCTGAGGGGAGGTGGGTGGGCACTTTAATTATATATATCTGCCAGGTAAGTATGAACAAAATGTTATTGTAATGATACAATTAAGTTGTTCATACTTACCTGGCAGATATATATATAGCTGTATTTTTTCCGAATCCGTACAGAAATTTAAACACTTACGACACACGCAGTGGGAGTCAGGTGGTTAGTACCCATTCCCGCCGCTGAGGCGGGTATCCAGGAATCATTTCCCATTTTCTTACCTTCATAATATTTTTGTTTCCACTGTCTCCTGAGGGGAGGTGGGTGGGTACTTGATTATTATATATCTGCCAGGTAAGTATGAAACAAACTTAATTGTATCATACAATAACATTTTGTTCATGAAACTTACCTGTCAGATACATATATAGCTGAATCCCACCTTCGGATGGTGGAAGAGACAGAATAGGATTTTTTGGGAAACTTAATTAAGTAGATGATATACATCTTAGTTCCTCACCTGTTAGCATAGCCGACTTCGTGATTACTGTCACCAAAAACCTGCTTCTGCGTTACTAGAGTTGCCAGCGGAGGTAGAGACCTGTAAGTGCTGGTGCGATCTAAATGATCTATCACGGGCGTGACCACAATGGTGACTAGACCATTATGACCATACTTCTGAGGGCAATGAAGCTAAAACCACGGCCACCTGACCTAACCTATCAAAGTTAGTCCATAACTTCTAGGCTAAAGAAAAGGAACGCGCCTCAAGCGACCAACCTTCAAAGTTAAAAGCACCACCTTATCCCTTTTCTATAGGATAGGATTCGTGTTGCTTCCTGCACCCAATAATATATCTACGGATATGTATGGTCCTAGCGACTTTACGGATCTGAAATGTCGTCTTCACATCCCGTCGGGAGTGTGAAGCGAACACAGAGGTTGCTCGCTAAAGCGTGGCACTCAGGATGTTACTGAGTGTCACGCTCTGTTTGAAATGCTTCCGAGGACCGCGCCCTCACCTCCTTGAGCATTCATATTAAGAAAAATCTCAAATCTTTATGCAAACATAATGAATGAGGACCTCTTAAAAGAACTCCTTGGCTATAATGCCAGGGTGTTCTTGGACATGAACCAGTCTTGGTCTTTTTACGGAACCCACCGAGATTGTCGGGAGTGTGAAGCGAACACAGAGTTGCTTCGCTAAAGCGTGGCACTCAGGATGTTACTGAGTGTCATGCTCTGTTGAAATGCTTCCGAGGCCGCGCCCTCACCTCTTGAGCATTCATATTTAAGAAAAAAAAATCTCAAATCCTTATGCAAACACAATGAATGAGACCTCTTAAAAGAACTCCTTGGGCTATAATGCCAGGGTGTTTTTGGACATGAACCAGTCTGGTCTTTTTACGGAATACCGCAGATTGTCCGTTGACCTTGACTTTCTATAGTTTTATCAAGATAAAACTTGAGAGACCTACAGGGCACAGGACTCTCTCTGGCTCCTGCCCACTAACTTGTGCCATCCTTGCTTCCAAGCTCCTGGCCCAAGGACAAACCGGGTTTCCATTCTTAGGCCATAACGAAAAGCTTAGAGAGCACACCGTTGTGTTCTCTAAAGCCAAAACTTGTGACGATGGCTTAAAATCTCACTAACCCTCTTTGTCGTATCTAGGGTGGTTAGAAAAATGCCTTCCTGATCACATGCAAGAAGTTAACAGGTAGATGTTCGAATGCGTTTGAACATCAGAAACTCAGACTATGTCTAAGTTCCAATGAAAGCTTCGATCTGGACATGCACAGTCAGTCCGTCTGTACTAACGTCAGGTGACCGACCGAGTTGACCAGTCAGACGAATCAAGGACAGCAAGGCTGTACCCTGAAGCCATAAGGCACTATTCTTCGCTGAAGGATGAGTGTTTGGACTGCCTGGGCGATTCAAGCTAACAAACCTGGGGGGTGTTATCAACGCAAACCAAAGTCGTTAGCGAATCCATCCTGAGCCAACTTCCTGCTCGAGCTTCTGGTGCCAGGAGAAAGGAGCGAGGAGCAAAAATGGCGATTCAGTCCCGAAGGACGAATGGCCTGGACAGTACCAACCTGGTCTAATGTTAAACGATCATCGGGGGTGTAAAAACGCAACCGGGACTTCGTCAACAAGAAACTCAGGGCTACTATTATTCTCCTGATCTCGCACGAGTGTCTGACTCCGAGAAAACAGGCGAGACAAAAAGTAGATGGTGAGCGAGTTTCGAGATTTCACAGAACTCAAAGATCGTGAAGGCTGGTTTGTTGTTTGACAGAAGCAAATCTCTGAGCCCAAAGGCCGTCAACAACATATTTGACGTATTCTTTAATAGTTGTGACTGCCAGCTTATCCCATTCTTCAAACGGAAGGGAAGACTGCAATCTTATGCTGTCAACATCTCGATAGTCTGAACGTAGTCAGACTCAGAGCGGAGAGGTTATAGGTTACCTTTCGTGTTAAAGGAGACCGACTCTCTCGGAAAAGGTCCTTGGAAGGACGTGACCTCTGTGAATCTAGGGTCTTGAAGGCCAACATGGGGCGATTAGCGTCATTGTCACTCCCCTGATAATATAAATCAATCTTATTACATTTCCTAAGTGATTGAAAAAGGGGAAAAGAGACTAAACATCCATCCCCGTTCAATATCATAGGATGGCGTTTAATGTTACCGCTCCCGGATCGAGAAAAAGGGAGCAGAGAAGAAGAAGCCTCTTCGTCCTCAACCTAGCGAAGAGATGAATGAAAGGACGTCCTAAAGTCTCCACAACTCTCAACATACTTCTAAAGAAAGATTCCACCCGGAAGTCAGTAGTTGCTGCCTTCGATCGAGACGATTCGAACCGACTTTTGCAATCCTGTAACGAACCTCTAGAGGATCGTTCCATTCTACGCCTGTTGTTATAATAGGCTCTTTCTCGTAAACCCGAACCGGGACCGAGAGAAGATACTTCCTAAGATATGAGAGAGCTGTGGAAGAATCAGAGTTGATATGGACCATGGTTTCCAAAAACTCGTTTCGAGGACTGGATGGGGACGACTGAATTGCTTCCACTTCTTTCAGATTATGATCCAGGACATCTGAAACCCTCTCCAGATGTCCGGCACCTTCTTTCTATCACCTCAAGAGATACTTAACGCACCGAGAGATGTTCAGAATCATTCCTAGATCTTTAATAAAATTCAGTTTCCCGGTAGGAAAAAACTGTAGAGGTCTGAATTTGCAGTCTATTCAGGGAAACAAACTTCTTTAGGAAGGAAATGGTCCCCAGCAAGCTCATCCATTCCCTCACAGTATGTTTTACTTCCCTAATAAGGCTGCGCTTTGCCTAAGCAAGAGAGCATATAATAGTGCAATGTTGTGGTAGACTCGTAGTCCTATACCGTGCGTAACGAGCACCGAAAGGAAGTAAGATATCTCTGTAGAACATATTAAGGCCAAACGAATGCAATGTTTATTCATTCATGTAAGAAATCCCCTCAATCTTAGGCTAAAGTCCGTGATTGTAGGGCAGAGATACAGTTCGTCAGTCAATCCCGCAGGAGAGAGAGAGACGTAACTGCCAGCACAGAGATACGGTTAGTCAGTCAATCCCGCAGGAGAGAGAGACTTAACCTACAGCGCATGACAGCGAACGAGTTGGTACTGGCTCGTTTGGACTGGAGTCTGGAGGAGAGGAGTCAGAGGACAGTGACAGCAGCACTTACGATCGTCCGTCATCGTCGTCTCTTAACTTTATGCCTGGGTTGCCAGCTACCCTATTCTATGAAGAAAAAGGTCCGTTAATTTTTAGCATAAAGAGACTCTCAAGCTGGTATATTTAAGCGAAACAGAAAACGCTAAATATACAGATGCTTTGTGTCGTCAGAACACTACCATACAACGTAAAAGATAAATCGGAAACTCCTGGAAGGCTGCAGGGAGTTACGATTAAATGTCCTTAAAATGGACCATAGACCTCTCGGTTGCCATCCGAAGAGGTAAACTACAGCAAGCGTATAAGACTTGAACCAACCAGAAATAAAATAACGCAAGGCAAAATATGAAATTATATCACAATAAAGTTTGTTCATACCTACCTGGCAGACATATATAGCTGAATTCGGAAATACAGCTACATACATATCTGACAGGCAAGTTTCATGAACAAAACTTAGGAGAATCGAAGCAGTCAGCTCAAGCTTCTTATGTTATTGGACATAAGCGTTCATTGACGTAGTCTACAAGTCTATTTCTTGTACGAGTCTGCGAATGACGAATGAGATCTCTTCCGAATCTTGTCCAACTAATCAGCTTATTCGCTTACGCAATATCAAGTTAATGAGATGTTTGTCAATGAGAAACTACAACCCATTTACGGGACAAAGAGATATTTTGTCAATGAGGGGATACCCACTTACTTGACAAAACGATAGTATATTGGTCAATGGGGAAAGTCACTGAATTGATTAAAACGTAATCCAGGAAGTCGAGCATTTTTATTTTCTTCCGATTCCCGTCAAACGAGGAAGGGGCAAGAATCCTGTTAAGAGACTGGGCTTACGTCAGGTAGAACGACGATGTTCAATTCGGCAGCGTAGTCCCGACTAGGACTACCAAATCTATCATCTGAAAAGCCCTTTCAGATGGGCTAAAAAGCTGGCAAAATATCCTGGGAAGAGGAAGAAACTCTCCAACCAGCTTCCTCTCCCGTATCACAACTAATGCCTGCTAAAGCTTAAAATTTATTGGCAGTATGGCAAAGGCAGTCCCTGTCCTTGCGCTTTCCTGAAGAGCGTACTTTGATGAGTGCCTTTGCCAGAATCCTACTGAACGTTGCCGAGAGTCCTGACGTGGCAGGACATCGAGCCTTTATAACCCTAGTACTGCCGTTATCGCAAAGTCTTGACTGCGGTAGTGGCAACTTAAATTTATTGGCAGAATGGCAAAGCTTGCGGTAGAGCAAACGAGAACTTCCCTTGAGCTTTCCTTAACTCCATCCACCTATGCGAAAAGCAATATTAATTGACAGAGACCTCTTGAATTCACGAAACCCGACGTCTTGCTGGGTTTCGAAGAAGAAGTTGTCTGTTCACTTTAAGCTTACTCCGAAGCACTGCCTACTTCACATTCTTTGCAGGTGAGGTAGAAGGTATCATCGAAGTAAGTAGAGGTAAAAATTCTTTAAGCCCAAATCTGAAAACAAGAGCTTGAAGAGTTCAACAGAAACGTTCAGCCAGGCGACACACCTGGCGTGCGCTGGTGCACGCTCGGCGTCCACTGGAGCGCGCTCGCGGCCATTGGAGCGCGCTCGGCGTCCACTGGAGCGCGCTCGGCGTCCACTGGAGCGCGCTCGGCGTCCATTGGAGCGCGCTCGGCGTCCACTGCGCAGCTCAGCGTCCCACTGGCGCGCGCTTGGCGTGCACCCGCGCGCCCCTGGCTTGGGCGTCCGCTCTCAAAAGCTTACTGCTACTATGACTTCTTTGACGTATTTCTCGGTGGAAAGACGGACACGATTCAGGCGACGTTCGCCTTCTTACTTCTCACTGAAACGCATAACGAGAGAGAGAGAGAGAGGACGTGAAGCGTCCTCTTCTATAAAGCTTCTATTTTAGAGGGCGCGAGTCCATCCGAAAGCTCCAACCCCTGCGCGGGGAGGACGCTTCGGAGGACGAGAAAGCAATCCTTCAGGATTCGTGCACGTGCACGCACTTAGGCAGTCCTGGGGATTTTCATCAGAAACTGCCGAAGCACGCCAGATCGGTGGGGGTTCCTCGTAACCCTCCTTCGGAGGCTTTCGACATGCTCTCTCCCTCGTTCTGGGAGTCAAGCAATAAGGCCCGGCCTAGAGGCGAAACGAGGCCGATCTGACGCACCCCCCTCCACTACACAAGGGGTATCACTGCACTTCTGCACTTCACTTTTACTCTCTAAAGCAAGCACTTTCGATTCTAAGTTACGAATCGAAGGAGTATCAGAGAAAGGGCAATTTCTCTACAGACACTGCTTAGGGCCCGAAGGCAACACTGCCAGGGTTAGGAGTAACCATTTACAGAAGTAGCACTCACAGCAATGAAGGAGAGCGAGCACCTCTCGTAGACATATACATAGCCCGTAGGCCATACTACAGTATTTCCAAATAAAGTCTAAAGGAAAAGGTAGCAGGTTAACTACCCTGGAACTTTTTTTGGATTAATTTGCGTACATACGAATATAAGTATTCCTTTAACGGAATTAGACTTTTGTTGTACTGATTAATTGCGTACATACGAATCATCACGTCTTCCTTACGGAATTAGACATGTTTACTGATTAATTGCGTACATAACGAAATCATGACGTTCTTCCTTACGGAATAGACAAAGTCTCACCCTCCTTACATGACAAATCTCAACAAAGAAGCAAGACCCATACCCCTCGTACATACCAAGTGCGAATCTACCGAAGCTTTCGGTAGCCACAACCCTATCTTTGCAGACAACCCCGTCTGAAACAAACTAGCCTAACTAGATTCAGATATTTTATGCAAAAATGAATCAAATTCAAATCAATTTAAGATAGCGTATGCCTAGCCACAAATCCAAGTGAATAAATCAAAAGACAATTAGGATACTTAGCGGCAATGAAGTTTCCAAAATCCTAAGACGGAGGTACTGAAAAACAGGTGTTTTCAGCACCGGCGACAGAAAAATTATGAATAGAAAATGGGAATGATTCCTGATACCCGCCTCCCAGCGGCGGGAATGGGTACTAACCACCTGACTCCCACTGCGTGTGTCGTAAGTGTTTTTTAAATTTCTGTCGGATTCGGAAAAATACAGCTATATATGTATCTGACAGGTAACGTTTCATGAACAAACTTAATTGTATTTAGAACAATAACATTTTGTTCATGAAACCTTACTGACAGATATATATATAGCTGAATCCCACCTTCGGATGGTGGGAAGAGACAAGAATAGGATTTTTTGGGAAACTTAAATTAAGTAGATGTATTACATCTTTAGTTCCTCACCTGTTAGCATAGCCGACTTCGTGATTACTGTCACCAAAATCTGCTTCTGCGTTACTAGAGTTGCCAGCGAGGTAGAGACCTGTAATGCTGGTGCGCTCTAAATGATCTATCAACGGGGGCGTGACCACAATGTGACTAGACCATATGACCATACTTCTGAGAGCAATGAAGCTAAAACCACCACCTGACCTAACCTATCAAAGTTAGTTCCATAACTTCTAGGCTAAAGAAAAGGAACGCGCCTCAAGCGACCAACCCTTCAAAGTTTAAAAGCACCTATCCCTTTTCTATAGGATAGGATTCGTGTTGCTTCCTGCCCCCAATAATATATCTACGAATATGTAATGGGTCCTAGCGACTTACGGATCTGAAATGTCGTCTTCACATCCCGTCGGGAGTGGTGAAGCGAACACAGAGTTGCTTCGCTAAAGCGTGGCACATCATGGATGTTACTGAGTGTCACGCTCTGTTGAAATGCTTCCGAGGCCGCGCCCTCACCTCTTGAGCATTCATATTAAGAAAAAATCTCAAATCTTTATGCAAACATAATGAATGAGACTCTTAAAAGAACTCCTTGGTCTATAAGCCAGGGTGTTCTTGGACATGAACCAGTCTGGTCTTTTTAACGGAACACCGCAGATTGTCGGGAGTGTGAAGCAAAACACAGAGTTCCTTCGCTAAAGCGTGGCACTCAGGAGTACTGAGTGTCATGCTCTGTTAAATGCTTCCGAGGCCGCGCCCTCACCTCTTGAGCATTCATATTAAGAAAAAATCTCAAATCCTTATGCAAACACAATGAATGAGACCTCTTAAAAGACTCCTTGGCTATAATGCCAGCCAGGGTGTTTTTGGACATGAACCAGTCTGGTCTTTTTACGGAATACCGCAGATTGTCCGTTGACCTTGATTACTTTCTATAGTTTTATCAAGATAAAACTTGAGAGACCCTACAGGGCACAGGACTCTCTAATGCCCTTGTCCAATAATTTGTGCCATACCCTTGGTCTCCAAGCCTTCGGGTCAAGGGTTAGACAGGTTTTCGTTCTTATCAAGAACGGAATGCTTAGAGGACAGACCGCATTATGTCCTTTAAAGCCAAAACCTCTGATGATGGCTAAACCTCACTAACCCTCTTTGTCGTGGCTAGAGCGGTTACAATATTAGCCTTTCTGGTCACGTGTATTAAGTTCGCAGAAAGGATAGGTTCGAATTGCTTTTGGCATCAGAAACTCAGACTACGTCTAAGTTCCATGCCGGAACCTTTGATCCAGAGAATTTTAAGATCTCCACAGACCTCAAAGATCGTGAAGCTTTGTTGTTTTTGACAGAACCGAATCTCTGAGCCTAGAGGCCGTCAACAACATATTTGCATATTCTACAATAGTTAGGACTTCTAGCTTATCTCATACTTTCAGACGGAAAGATAGAACCATAAGGAACTTCACAGAGGTCGAGGTGGAGGAACAGTCATTTCCCTCACTATCTCCAGAAACGGCCTCCTCCGATTGAACACTGAAAATAGGCAGCACTGCTTTGCCTTGGCCAAGAGGCTGCCATTAATCTTGAAGATCTTATCGCTCTGTACCGTTGAAGACGAAGGTAGATATTGAATGCAACTTACGTCTTCACAGACAAATCGAGAGAAGGATTCTCAGATTCTGAACCTGTGCCTACAAATGACTGAAAACGCTAACCGCTATTTCATTGCTGTCCGGTGAGAAGTCATAGTTGCAATGAAAGCGGGGCGTTCTTCAGTAATGAAAACACAGGGGAAAGCTGCCTGAAGAACTGCTTCTCATGGGCTGAACATTTGGAAGCAGAGCTGTCAGGTCGGAGAGTAGGCGATGTCTTTTGACATATCTGTTAATTCGGGTTGAACAATGAACAATTGTACACCTACGAATATGAGATATTTTAAAGACAAACCCAGATGTCTGCAAAATCATTCGCATTATCGCAGTGTGATGCAGCGGGAGACTTGTTACAGACTTCTGTTACCGTGCGTTAAACAGAAAGATGAAGAGTCTAAGAGATATCTCTGTTGAAAATTCTCCGCAATATCGAAGGCGATGGAATCTATCGTCACAGCAGTAGATGGTCCTTCATAATTGCGAGAAACCCCGTTAATCAGAGACCTAAGTCATGATTGTTGGGCAGAGATACGGTTCGGTAGTCAATCAAAGCAGGAGAGAGAGAGAGACATAACCAACCGTGCATCTCGGAGGCCCAGCTGATACTGAGCTGCTATCAGGCAGTTCAATACGCAGTAGCTGAGCTTGAGCTCCCGCTGACTCGTCTTATCCCGAGTTGCCAGGTAATCCATATTCCACAAAGGAATGCGTTCGGCTAGAACCACCGAGCATAAAAGATGCTCGAGCAATTATTTTAGGCGAAACGAATTTCGGTAAAAATATATAAAAAGTTGAAATGGGTGTTGTCGTGACAAAACCATAAGTATATAAAATTGAAACAAACTCCTGGGAGGTTGCAGGCAACCAGAGTTGCAGTTCAATTAGAATACTTCTCGTCTAAGTCGCAATCTGTAGAATAACTAGGAAATGCGCCTACCCCTCGGACAATTCAACTGCTTAGTAGAATCATGTCGCGAGGTTAATATACGTAGTATATTTATAGGATTCTGAACAACGATCTCCATCCTAAATTCTTTCCTTCAAGAAAACAAAATAAGGATTGGAGATCGACCACCTTTGATCTCTATCAAAGAGAGTGAAGGAGAAGTCTTCCTCGAAGGAAAGCTTCAATGGTGAACAGAATACTAACTGCCTGAGTTGCCAGCTACTCCCTTTACGAAGGAATAGGTATGATATTATCGAGCAAAAAGGAAACTCTCAAGCAGGCCTATTTAAACGAAACAGAATTCGCTAAAACAGAAGCTGAGTCGGTGTTGTCGTAACATACCTGCAGAGTTGTTCTTACTCCGAAAACTCTTGGAAGGTTGAAGGGAGTGTCAAATAAATACATTAGAACAACAGTTCTTTCGGCTTCTATCCGCAGAGGTAAATACGATATGCGTATATGACTTGACCCATGCGTTAGCAAAATGACGCAAAGATAAACTACGTAAGTATTGTAGTAATTTGAACATCGAATTCTCTACTACATCTTTCCTCGACGAGGAAGAGAGAAAGAAAGGAAAACGATGTCCACGCTCTAATGATGAGGCTTTTTAAAGAACTCCTTGACTCTTTACCAAGACTCTTTTCCAAGAAAAGGGAGTAATATTCGAATAGAGATCATCAAGAGAGAACCGAGGATCGAAAAGGACGTTCAATGTTCTTATTGATTGGGGATTCAATAAGACTTCCCTCTGAGCATTCATGGATCTAGTCTACAAAGTCTTTTCTTACTCCCCGGATGAGCCTCTGAAATGAATGAGAGCTCTTCCGAAATTTGTTAACGAGTTTATCCGCTTAAACGATAAAAACGTTAAAATCTATGTCAATGAGAACTACCCATTTATGAGGGTCCCCCACTTAAATGACAAAAACGTTTAATATCTTGACAATGGGGAAAACGTCCTTACTTGACAAAACTATTAGCACTTTGCTAATAGGGGGGAAACCCTTTAACATGACCGAAAGTCACCCAGGAATCCGAGTATATAATCTTCCCGATTCTCAGAGAAAACGATGAAGCGGAAAGAGGGATCGAAAGAAAAAAAATTCGGGTATGTTTTCTCCGCTAACTCCGAATCCTTTTTTGTAAAGGAATGTCCTGTGGAGAGTCCTGAAAAAACCTCGTCTTGACGAGCGTTTATAAAGCGTCAAGCGTCCTAAGAAAGGTCGTGAACAGCAAATAAGACGCCTTTACTCTCGCAAAGCGTCCTGCCGAGCTTCCACCGAAGCGTACCTGGCGAATGTCCACAAAAGCGTCCTCATAAGCGTCCTGCTGAGCGTCCTCAAAGCGTCCTGCTGAGCGTCCTGCCGAGCGTCCTCAAAAGCGTCCTGCTGAGCGTCCTCAAAACGTGCCTGCTTAGCTACGAGCGTGTCTGAGCAGAGAACACCAAGTCTTCTGAACGACGTTTTCAGAGAGGAACTCGTTGAGCGCCCTGATGCATGCAAGGCCCGCCAAGAGGCGTCCTGGCGAGCGACCTTTCCAACATCTCAATGTTACGACGAACCGCTTTTGCATATGACGTTGAATATTTTCAAGGGACGTCCTCATGCGAGTCTCCATGGAGAGCCGCACGCTGCTCCTGAAGTGTGTGAACACTAAAGGAAGACGTATGGCTTTCGTCTTCAAGACGGGCCTTAAAGACCTTCATCACCTTCTTACAAAGACAGTGGCCGCTCCTGTGCGACAACTTGCGTCTTAGTAATGCAAAGACCATCTCCAGAAACGCACTAGCAAAGGAACGCCCGAGCGTCCAAAAAGACACCCTCGCAAGGTGCTTGCCGAGCGTCCTGGAGAATGTCTCCACTATAGGACGTCGAGCACCTCCAAAAGCTTCTTCACGTCTAAATTGTCCTTCTTATGCCGAACCAGAGACATAAGTTGTTTGACTGTGCAAAGCAGCTTGCCGGACGTCAAACTTATCAGCTTGCTTTTTCGAAGAAAAGCGAACGTTTACATAACGTATACGGAGCGCCATTAGAGAGGAGACGAATACTGATTTACTCCTCCAAAGGTGGAATCTAGAATGTCCTTGATTACCAAATCCTTTTGGAATGCTAGCGAGGTTGAAACAGCTCTAACTTCATGAGCGTTCACTCGCAGGAGGCTCAAATCACTCTTCTGGCAAGATGAATGAGCCTCCTTAATATTTCCCTTAGGAAAAGAGCCAGTGCATTCTTCGAAAAGGGTAAATGTGGTCTCTCCCTGAGCACCATACATTACCCGAAGACCTCTTACTTCCTTCGTTTATGTAAATATAACTCGAGAGCCCTAACAGGGCACAGGACTCTTTCATCCTCTCGTGACGAGAGAGAGAGGACGTGAAGCGTCCTCTTCTCTAAAGCTTCTTTAGGGGGCGCGAGTCCTTCCGAGAGCTCCAACCCCTGTGTGGGGAGGACGCCTCGGAGGACGAGAAGCAATCCTTCAAGATTCGTGCACGTGCTCGATCTTCGGCAGCCTGGGAAGCGACAACAGGACCTGCCGAAAGGAAGCCAGTTCAGCATGAAAAACCCGTAACCTTCCTTCGGCTTTTGACATGCCCTCTCCCTGGTTTCCTGGGAGTCCGACAGAGGTCTAGGCCTAGAGGCGTTATGGGGCCGATCTGAAGTTTCCCTCCTAACGAGAGAGAGGACGTGAAGCGTCCTTTTCTCTAAAGCTTCTTAGAGGGCGCGAGTCCTTCCGAGAGCTCCAACCCTTGCACGGGGAGGACGCCTCGGAGGACGAGAAGCATCCTTCAAGATTGCTGTGCCACGTGCACCGGATGCTTTTAGCAGCCTGGGAAGCGTCAACAGGTTCTGCCGAAGGGACGCCAGATCGGTGGGGAGGATAATGAGCCCCCGTTACTCTGCGGCTCGACATTGACATGCTCCCAGAGTCCCTGGGAGTCCGACAGAGGTCCAGGCCTAGAGGCATTATTGGGGCCGATCTGACGCCCCCTCCACAACACAAGGGGCACTACACTTCACAACACTGATTGGAGAGCGAGCACTTTAGCCTAAGATTACTTGATGTAATCCTCTAGCAGACACTTCTTCTAGGCCCGTAAGCCATACCACAGGGTTAGGCAAAATAAAATCTACAGGAGGTTAGAAGGTTCATTATTTCTAACTTCTGTTTACCTTTCTATAGTTTTATCAAGATAATGTGGAGGAAAACTCCTGATTCTAACACGCTCTAAAATGCGTACATGAATCCTCCTTCTTCCGTAATCAGTCACACATTACACTAATTCATTGAACTTATGCAAAGAAAACATGTAAACGTCATAAATACTAAGCGAGTGTCTACCGAAAGTTCCGGTAGCCTCACCTTACCATGCAGACAACAAAGTCTGAAACTAGGCTAACTAGCTTCAGACATCAAATGCAATGAAAAAATTTACGATAGCGTATGCCTAGCCACAAATCCATTAATAATCGAAAGAATAATTAGGATACTTAAGCGGCTAATGAAGTTTTAAACAAAATCCTAGGCGGAGGTCTGTAAACAGTTGTTTACCGACTGGCGACAGAAAAAATATGAATAGAAAATGGGAATAGTTCCTGATATCCGCCTCCCACGGCGGGAATGGGTACTACCACCTGGCCGCCCACTGCGTGTGCCGCGAATTTTTAAATTCTGTCGGACTTCAGAAAATACAGCTATATATATATCTGTCAGGTAAGTTTCATGAACAAACTTTAGAGCCCTGACAGGACACAGGACTCTCTCTGGCTCTCGTCCAATGATTTCCGCCATACCCTTAATCTCAAAACTTTTGGGCCAAGGGTTGGAAGGATTCTCATTTTTAGCTAGAAACGTTGGGCTTAATGAGCAGACTGCATTATGCCCCTTAAATCCAATATGCTTGCTAAAAGCTTGAATTTCGCTAACCCTCTTCGCCGTCGCCAGAGCGGTTAGGAAAACAGTTTTCTTAGTAAGATCTCTTAACGATGCATTTTGAAGCGGCTCAAACCGACTGGACATTAGGAATTTAAGGACTACGTCCAAATTCCAAAACGGTAATTTAGGTTGAGGAATCTTTGTAGTCTCGAAAGACCTTAATAGATCGTGAATATCTTTGTCATTTGCCATATCAATTCCTCTATGTCTAAAGACTACAGATAGCACACTTCTGTAGCTTTTGATTGTCGAGACCGCAAGCTTCAAGTCGTTCTTCAGGTAAAATAAAAAGTCCGCTATTTGGCTCACAGAGGTCGTGGTAGAGGAAATGCCCTTCCTTCTGCAACAACTCCTAAATGTAGCCCGCTTTGATTGGTACACTGCAAGAGTGGAAGCCCTTCTTGCATTGGCAATAGCTCTTGCCACAGGTCTTGAAAAACCTCTCGCTCTGGCCAACTTTTTGATAGTCTGAATGCAGTCAGACTCAGAGCGGGGAGGTTTTTGTGGTACCTCTCGAAGTGGGGCTGTTTGAGTAGATCTGTCCTCGAAGGCAGTGTCCTCGGGAAGTCTACTACGAAGGACATGACCTCTGTGAACCATTCTATTGTCGGCCAGTAAGGGGCGATTAACGTCATTCTCGTCCCTTCTGAAGTCGCAAATTTTCTCATCACTTCTCCCAGGATCTTGAACGGGGGAAAGGCGTACAGATCCATCCCTGTACAGTCCCAGAGAAGGGCATCTACACGTATTGCTATTGCTCCCGGGTCGAGCACCGGGGAGCAGTACAGCGGAAGCCTCTTTGTTCTTGATGTCGCAAAGACGTCTACTAGAGGACATCCCCACAACTTCCACAGCTCTTGGCACACCTCCTGATGTAGAATCCACTCGGTCGGCAGCAGTTGACCTTGCCGACTGAGGAGATCCGCATGGACGTTCTCCACGCCTGCAACGAATCTCGTCAGAATCGTTACGTTTTGCGTTTTCGCCCACAACAAGATCTCTCTCGCTAGGTTGAACAATGATCGAGAGTGAGTCCCTCCTTGTTTTTTTTATGTATGCCAGAGCTGTGGTGTTGTCCGAATTTATCTGAACTATCTTGTGTGAGACTTTGTCTTCGAAAAATTGTAGAGCCAAGTATATGGCCGCTAGTTCTTTGAGATTTATGTGCCAGTACACCTGTTCCCCTCTCCAGGTGCCTGACACTTCTTCCCCCCCTAGTGTAGCTCCCCACCCCGTGGTGGATGCGTCGGAGAACAACACTAGGTCGGGGCTCTGAAGTTTGAGGGATACTCCTTCCGAAAGTTTTAAAGGATCGAGCCACCACTTTAGGTGATCCTTTACTTCTCTCGGAATTCTTAAAATTGCATCTAAGTTTTCTTTGTCCTTCCAATTCTCCTTCAGGAAAAACTGGAGAGGTCTGAGATGTAGTCTCCCCAAGGAAACAAACTTCTCCAGCGAGGAAATGGTCCCCAGCAGACTCATCCATTCCCTCACCGAGCATGATTCTTTCCTTAAGAAGACTGATATTTTGTCTAATCCTTGTTGTTGACGTCCCTGGGACGGAAAAGCTCGAAAAGCCACTGAATCCATCTGAATCCCCAGATACACGATGGACTGTGTGGGGATCAGTTGTGACTTTTCAAAATTCACCAGAAGTCCCAGGGACTTCGCTAGAGTTAAGGTTGATTGAAGGTCCTTCAGACACTTTTCTTTCGATGATGCTCGAATGAGCCAGTCGTCTAGATATAGAGAGATCCTGACGTTTGCAAGATGAAGCCACCTCGCCACATTCTTCATTCAAATTGTGAAGATCACTGGTGCCGTACTCAATCCTAAGCAAAGAGCTCTGAATTGGAAAACTCTTCCCTTCATGACAATACGCAGATACTTCCTCGATTGGGGATGAATCGCGACGTGGAAATATGCATCTTGAAGGTCTAATGACACCATCCAATCGCCTTGTCTTAAGGCCCCAAGCACTGACTGAGGTGTCTCCATCTTGAACCTCTGTCTCTCTATAAAAAGATTTAGACTGCTCACATCTAAAACTGGCCTCCAACCTCCCGACTGTTTCGGTACCAGGAATAACCTGTTGTAGAAACCCGGGGATTGAAGGTCGTCTACCTGTTCTATTGCCTTCTTCTCGAGCATTTGTTCGAGTAGATCGAACAAGATCTGTTGTTTTTCCCGCTGGTACGAAGGTGATAGATCCCTGGGCGTTGTGCACAGCAGAGGCGGCTTCAAGAAAGGTATTTTGTATCTTCGGTCGATGACATTGAGCGACCAGGTGTCCGCCTCTATCTTTCTCCAGGCTTTTGCAAATAACTGAAGCCTGGCTCCTACTGGTGTCTGAAGGACTACATTCTCATTTCCTACCTCTGGGTTTAGGCGGGGCTCTACCTCTGGAAAGGCCTCTTCCTCGAGGAGGAAGTCTCGAGGAAGCCCCACCTCGAAAGGGCTTTATTTTCTTGGAAAACTGTGTTTTTGCAGAAGTCGAAGGAACTACAGGACGTCTAGAAGATTGCGCTAAGAGGTCCTGAGTAGCTTTTTCTTGCAGACTGCCGGCTACATCTTTAATCATAGCCTGGGGAAAGAGATGGTTCGAGAGAGGGGCGAAAAGCAAATCTGCCCTCTGTGCTGGAGATACTGACTTCGCAGTGAATTTGCAGTAGAGAGCTCTCTTTTTTAAGAGCCCTGCACAAAAATGCGAAGCCAATTCCTCTGAACCATCTCTGACGGCCTTATCCATACACGCAAGAACACTGGATAGCTCCCACAGGCTAATTGAATCTTGACTACGAGCCTTTGTGTCTAGCAGTCCCAAGCACCAGTCCAAGAAATTGAACACTTCTATTGTCCGAAAAAGGCCTTTAAGATGGTGGTCCATTTCAGCAGGAGTCCACGCTACTTTTGCTGATGAAAGGAGAAACCTCCTTGGTGCGTCGACTAGACTGGAAAAATCACCTTGCGCAGATGCGGGAGCTCTTAAACCGACATCTTTGCCTGTATCGTACCAAATGCCTGCCTTGCCGCATAGTCTTGAAGAAGGCTGGGCAAAAGAAGACTTTCCCTGCGCTTTTCTCAACTCCATCCAATCTTGAACCTTTTTGAAAGCTCTTTTAGTTGAAAGAGACTTCATCATCTTAACAAATCCAGGAGTCTTGCTGGTTTTCGACAATGAAAACTGAGGAGAGCGAGGAGCTGCGGGTTGGAATTCGTCTCCAAAAGAAGCCTGAAGCAAGCGAACTAATACTTGATAATCAGAAGAAGCTGACGTAGAACGTTGATCCTCGTCTGTTTCTTCTGAAATACTACTCAATCCTCCTTCTTCTGTAGGAGCGGCCGAGGGGCCTCCCAAAGAAGGTGGTAGAAGTCCTTTCGGTCCAATCTTTGATGAAGAGCACTGCTGTGACGTACCAGGTGCATTCTGCATATTAGTATCCATAGGTTCAGGAATAGAAGTGCTTGTTTCCTGAACAATCTCTCGATGGGAGTCTCTACAAATGTTAGAGTGTAGGCAAGCGTCCGGACAAATATCACGTTGTGAGACCTGATGAGTGTCTAACAAAGCGTCATTCATAACAACTGTACGGGTGTTCATAAACTTGTCACACTCGGCTTCCATCCGAGCGCCACACCTGGCGTCCAGCCGAGCGTCACGCTCGACGTCCAGCCGAGCGTCACGCTTGACGTCCGACGGAGCGTCACGCTTAGCTCTCCGCTGAGCGCCACGCTTGGCGTCTATATAAGCGTCCAGCTTAGAGTCCATATCCTGATTCTCAGCTTGCAAACCGCCTAGTTTCGCAGCAGAAAGAACGTCAATTTTCGGATAAAGCGAGCCCCTATGAGAAGAGAGGGGAACGCTTCGAAGAGTAAGGCGAGTTTTCTTCCTCTCGATATACGAATCTTTCGGGGGAAGTTCCTCGCGCTCTTTACCCAACTGCAGGTGAGATGCACGAAATCTAGGGGGCGTAGAAACTGGTGAAAGAGAAGAGCGATCCGAAGAAGTGGGAGACCGCTTAGATCTTTTGATCGGCAATTTATCATCTTTTCTTCTACGACGCGGTTCTACCTCTCTCTCAGCCAGCAACGAAGCAAGTTGATGTTGCATCAAACGGATGACTCTTTTTGTTGGAGACGATTCCTTTTCAGGTGAAAAGCTGATCCTGTGAGAAGGCGAGGGGCGAGGGGAAGCCCTATTCCTTCTCACATGGACCGACTCAGTTCTCTTCTTGGAGCGACTGGGGCGCTCAAAGGCGTCATCGTCGGATGACGTCCTGGTTCTCTTTTGTGGCGTCAATGCCGCAAAACTCTCTGGTGAAGACCGCAAAGCCGCAGAAGAGAAAGGACGTGAAGCGTCCTCCTCCCTGAGACCAAAAACGCTGGCCGCCTGTGCGACAACTTGCGTCTTTGCTCTCTTTTGCGGTGGAGAGTAGTCCACATAAAAAGGCGCAGCCCGTAAAGCAGAAGGAGCGAAAGGACGTTCCGCGTCCTCCTCTGAGAAACTACTGACGATGGCCGCCTGCGCGACATCTGACGTCTTAGTTCTTTTCAGAGGACGCGAGTGTCCCCCAAAGCTCCAACTCCTTTGCGGGTAGGGCGCCTCCGAAGACGAAAAGCACTCGCGGAGGATACGCGCATGAGCGCGCTCTTTGGCAGCCTGGAGATCGTCGACAGGATCTGCCGAAGGGACGCCAGATCGGTGGGGGTTCCCCGTAACCCTCCTTCGGCTTTCGACATGTCCGTCTCCCTGGTCCTGGGAGTTCGACAGAGGTCCAGGCCTAGAGGCATTATAGGGCCGATCTGACGCCCCCTCCACAACACTGGGGGCACTTTCACTGCACTTCACTTCACTAACAATGCTTTTACCCTCCAAAGCGAGCACTTTAGATTCTAGATTCCGTAATGACTCTAGAATCGTAGATAGGGCATTGACCTCCACAGATTTTTCAGGGCCCGAAGGCACAACAGATTTAGGTGTTGCACAAACTACTGAAGGAATAGTAGGAGAAACCTTACTACCCTTACTTCTACTGACTGATACACTCCTGGAGGAAGACCTCCTTATCCTATCGCGCTCCAATTTTCGCACATAGGATTCATAAGCCCTCCAACCTGAATCAGACAGACATTCACACTCCTTACATTGGTCATCTATTGCACACAAATGGTCTCTACAATTCGTGCATACTGTGTGTGGGTCTACCGAACCTTTCGGTAGCCTCACCTTACAACCTTCCATACAACACACACTGGTGCTAGTTGAACTAGTCCCAGACATCTTAGTTAAAGAAAAAACCAAACCAAATTCAAAATCCAATCCACTATCAGCATATGCCTAGTCACGATCCACGTTCAATAACCAAAAGACAAACGGAATACTTAAGTAACAAAGAAGTTTCGAAAATCCTTTACGGAGGTACTGAAAACAGTTGTTATCAGCACCGGCGACAGAAAAAATCTGATAGAAAATGGGAATGGTTCCTGACTCCCGCCTCCCAGCGGCGGGAATGGGTACTAACCACCTGGCCGACCACTGCGTGTGCCGGGAGTTTTGAAATTCTGTCGGACTTCGGAGAAATACAGCTATATATATATCTGCTGGGTAAGTTTCATGAACAAAATTAATTAACATTTAACAAACTGCAAACAGAATTCATAAGGTCCTAACTATATTATAACACTTACCGATGCTCTCAAATTTCCAACGTATACTTTCAAAGGTTCTATTCGATCCTCTGATATCGTTTTGCAATCTTGCGTTTTACCCATGGCTCCATAATATCTTCCTCCTCCTCTTCCACGTCGTCCTCCACTTTTTCGTTGACAGCTCTCCACAAAGTGGTATGTTGCCATTCTGAATTAATCTTCCTAGAATAAAAATAAACAACAGTAATTATAATTGCAATAAAATATACCTCATGCTGAAATAAATAACAAGAATACAGCACTAAAATTACCATCAGCATAAGCAAGGAAGAGGCATGGGCTATGCCTACTGAACAGTGTACCACTTATTTTGGGAATGGACTGTTGTTTTTCAATTGTTCACTAAAAAGTAGAAAAATTATATTGTTATGATACAATAAAGTTTTGTACATACTTACCTGGCAGATATATACTTAGCTATAGACTCCGTCGTCCCCGACAGAAATTCGAATTTCGCGGCACACGCTACAGGTAGGTCAGGTGATCTACCGCCCTGCCGCTTGGTGGCAGGAATAGGAACCATTCCCGTTTTCTAATCAGATTTTCTCTTCCACCTGTCTCCTGAGGGGAGGCTGGGTGGGCCATTTAATTGTATATATCTGCCAAGTAAGTATGTATAAAACTTTATTGTATCATAACAATATCATTTTTGTACATTCAACTTCCCTGTCAGATATATACTTAGCTGATTGGCACCTTTGGCGGAGGGTAAGAGACAGCTAATTACTGAATAGACAGGTAAACAACATACGTTGTAGGTAATATATAAAAAACCTTGGTTCCTACCTGTTTAGGCGGAAGACTTCATAGCTACTACTTAGGAGTCTGCTTCGCCTCAAGAGCCTCAGCGAGGATGTGACCTATGGCCTAAGAGTTCTTGTGGGTCTGTCGATGGGGTCTTATCACTTACTCGACAGAGCCTGATGGCATTTGTCAATGGGGTCTTATCCACTTACATGACAACACACCTTGCCTAGTGGCAAAATTAAGGAGCACAACACCGATCCCGATCACCAGATCCTAACACGAGGGTTAGTACTTAAATTGATAAGAGTTATCCCCAAACTCCTTTCAAACAACCCTATAAACCCGACGTTAAAAAAAATTTAACTCACTAGTTAAGGATCAGTATCGGCTCCCTATCCCAGCAACGTATCCGCAGACACGTATAAACCAAGAGAGAAGGATCTCTCGTAGGTTATCTTGACATCCTTCGGGTAATGGGAAGTCAACACCAGAGTTGCATCTCCCATATGTGACAGCTAATATGTCCTTTATTGACATATTCTTATGGAAAGAATGATATTGTTAAACTACAATAAAGTTTTGTACATACTTACCTGGCAGATATATACTTAGCTAGAGTCTCCGACGTTCCGACAGAATTTCAAATCTCGCGGCACACGCGACAGGTAGGTCAGGTGGTCTACCTTACCCGCCGCTGGGTGGCGGGCGTATGAACCAATCTATCTCTCCAGCCAGATTTTTTCTCTTTCACCTGTCTCCTGAGGGGAGGCTGGGTGGGCCATTAGACGTATTATCTTGCCAGGTAAGTATGTACAAAACTTTATTGTAGTTTAACAATATCATTTTGTACATGAACTTCCCTGCCAGATATATACTTAGCTGATTGGCACCCTTGGTGGAGGGTAAGAGACAGCTAAAGTAATAAGGAGAGATAAGAAACAACTGATGTTGTAGGATATAAATAACCTTGGTTTCTTACCTGTTCAGGCAGAAGACTTCATTGATATTATCTCTGAGTCTGCGTTGCCTGGAGAGCTACAGCTAGGACGTGACCTGATGCTGAAAGACTCTCGGATCTACCACTGGGATATGTGATCCCTTTGTGTGGTAGAATCCAAGTCGGATCCTGTTAAAGGGGAGTTCGTCCCTATCTTAACAGGTCCTAACCACTACTACTGCAAGGAGCCACACTCATCAGACACCTAACCAAACTACTAAAGATTAGTATTACGACCTAAAGAGATGCCTTCATGCATCCTCTTTTAAGCAACCAACAACAACAAATACACGGGGGAAAAATTTATACTACTAAACAGGATGAGTTCCAGCTCCCTGCCCCAGCACTGAATCCGCAGATACGTACGGGCCCAAGGCGAAGCATTTTTCGTAAGTGATTCTCACATCACGTAAGTAGTGGTTCGCGAACACTGACTGACATCTCCAGAATGTTGTCTCCATCAGATTTCGCACGGACATATTCTTGTTGAAAGCAAGAGAAGTTGCTATGGCTCTTGACTTCGTGTGCTTTCACTGTTTACTTTAAGAAGCCTAAGATGTTCTTCTCTGCAGGATCCGTGTGCTTCTTTGATGAGGCTTCTCAAGAAGAAGGACAATGCGTTCTTCGACAATGGACGAGTAGGCTCTTTTACTGAACACCACAGGACTCTCGGTTGGCTTTCAGTTGCTCTTTTCTTCTAAGGTAGTATTTCACCATTCTCACTGGGCAAAGAGTTCTCTCGGGTTCTTCTCCTACCAAAGAAGATAACCCACGAATCTCGAAGTTCTTGGGCCATGGACTTGATGGGTTATTCATTCTTTGCAAGAAAACCAGGAAGGAAAGAGCAAATGAGAGAGTCCTCCTTAAAACCACATTACCATCAATCGCCTGAAGCTCACTCACTCTTCTGGCGGAAGCTAGAGCCATCAAAAAACAAAAACAGTCTTCCTGGTAAGGTCTCTGAATGAGGCTGAATTAGGGGGTTCAAACCTAGAGGGACCCAAGGAATTGAAGGACTACATCCAAATTCCAGCTAGGTGTCTTGAGGATACTGCATTTTCGTTGTTATTAAACGACCTAATAAGGTCCTGTAGGTCCTTATCTTCCGATAAGTTGAGGCCCCTGTGCCTGAAGACATTCGCCAAACATACTACGATAGCCTTTAATCGTCGAAACGACTAAGCCACATTCTTGTCTTAAGAATAAAAAGAAGTCTGCAATTTGATTCACAGAGGTTACTGGAAGAGGAAACGTTATTCCTCTTGCACCATCTTCTGAAGACATCCCACTTCGATTGGTACACTCGTAATGTGGAAGACCTTCTCGCTCTAGCGATTGCCTTAGCAGCTGCTGACGAAAAGCCTTTCGCTCTGACCAGTTTCTGGACAGTCTGAAGCCAGTCAGACTGAGAGCGGGGAGGTTTTTTGTGGTACTGTCGAAGTGGGGCTGTCTGAGTAGATCGCTCCTTAGAGGAAGCGATCTTGGAAAATCCACTAGCCATTCCAGCACCTCTGTGAACCAATCTTGTGCTGGCCAAAAGGGAGCTATCAAAGTCATCCTGCGGAATCTGACTCTGCGAACTTTTTTAAAGTCAACCCCAGAATCTTGAAGGGGGGAAACGCGTATACATCGAGTCCTTCCAATCGAGTAGGAGGGCGTCTATCCCTATTGCTCCTGGATCCGAGATGGGAGAGCAATACAGATCCAGTCTTTTGTTCTTTGCAGTTGCAAACAGGTCTAAGAGAGGCCTGCCCCACAACTTCCAAAGGCTCTGGCAAACATCTTGGTGCAGAGTCCACTCTGTGGGAAGGACCTGATCTTTCCTGTAGGAGATCTGCCCTTACATTCCTTTCTCCCTTGTACGAATCTGGTGAGAAGTTTTATCCCCTTTCTTCTGTCCACAGAAGAAGATCTCTTGCTGTTTCGTACAGAGAGAAGGAATGCGTCCCCCCCTGTTTCCTGATGTATGCCAGAGCCGTGGTGTTGTCCGAGTTTATTTGCACAACTGCTCCTGTCACATCTGACTCGAACTCCTTCAGAGCAAGCCACACGGCTATTAGTTCTTTCCTGTTGATGTGCCAGGAAGACTGGTCCCCCATCCAGGTTCCTGACACCTCCTTGGTTCCCAGAGTCGCCCCCCAACCTGTTTCCGACGCATCGGAGAACAACACCAGGCTGGGTTTCTGGGATTGAAGAGGCAGTCCCTGCGAGAACTTGTCGGGATCCGCCCACCATGCTAACTCCTTCTTGATTTGAAGAGTAATTGACAGGGAGAACTTCAAATCCTGAGAAGGACGACTCCAATTCCGATGAAGAAAGAATTGGAGCGGTCTCAGGTGCAACCTTCTAGGGAAACAAATTGCTCCAGTGAGGAGAGCGTCCCCAGCAGACTCATCCACTCCCTCACTGTGCATACTTCTTTCCCTAAAGAAGGTTGTTACTTTTTCGAGTCCCCGGGCTATCCTCTCCTGTGACGGAAAAAGCCCGAAAACTCAGAGAGTTCATCTGGATCCCCAGATAAACGCACTCTTGAGCGGGAATCAGACTTGACTTCTGCAGATTGACCAGAAGTCCTAAGGAATAAGTCAAATCCAGGGTTTTCTTCAAGTCCTTCAGACAACGATCTCTGGAATTGGCCCTTATAAGCCAATCGTCGAGATAGAGCGAAATCCTCACCCCTTCCAGGTGAAGCCATTGTGCCACATTCCTCATGATGGCCGTAAAGACTTGGGGGGCCGTGGAGAGGCCAAAACACAGGGCCCTGAATTGGAAGATTCTTCCCCCCCCCATCATGAATCTTAGAAACTTCCTCGAGGAAGGATGGATTGGTACGTGGAAGTAAGCGTCCTGTAAGTCCAAGGACACCATCCAGTCCCCTGGACGGAGTGCTGCTAACACCGAGGCAGTGGTCTCCACGTGAACTACTTCTTTCGACGAAGAAGTTCAGGGCGCTTACATCCAACACCGGTCTCCATCCCCCTGAGGATTTTGGAACTAGGAACAGGCGGTTGTAAAAAGCCTGCCGAAAGATGATCTGCCACTAGTTCGATCGCCTCCTTTTCCAGCATCTGGTCTACCGCTAGTCGGAGGGCTTGATTCATGATGGGGTCCCTGTATCTGGCCGTCAACTCCCTCGGGGTATTCGTCAAGGGAGGCCTCGAAAAGAACGGGATTAGATAGCCCTTCCTCAAAATTGACAGGGTCCAGGCATCTGCGTCTTTCTGGGCCCAGACTTCTGCAAACTGTAAAAGCCTGGCGCCTACAGTTGTCTGAAGGACTTGAGTCTTACTTGGGAGGTTTGATTGACTTCGTAAAAGTCCTCCCTCTTCTCTTTGGTTTCCGACCTCTGAACGAAGAGGATCTAGAGGTAGATGCCCCTCGAAAGGGTTTCCTGAGAGGTCGGCTTAGCTTTCTTTGTCTTAGTCTGGGAAGGTAGGGCGCGGCTTCCGTTGCAGACTGTGCTAGAAGGTCCTGCGTAGCTTTGCAGAGAGAGCCTTCGAAATGTCTTGAACCAGGTGTTTAGGAAACAGCTGTGTAGAGAGAGGGGCAAAAAGCAAAGACGATCTCTGAGCATGTGAGACCGATTTTGTTAAAAATGAGCAAAATACTGATCTTTTCTTCAAGACCCCTGCTCCAAACAGTGAAGCTATTTCGCTGGCCCCATCTCTCACCGATTTATCCATACAGGATAAGACACAATTCAAATCCTCCGGAGAAAACGTGTCCGGTCCTTGAGTTTCTTGGCTAGGACTCCGAGGGACCAATCGAGAAAGTTGAAAACTTCCAAGACTCTAAAATGCCTTTTAGAATGTGATCCATTTTCATTCATTGCCCACGTTCTGGCCGAATTCAAAGCTGATCTTCTAGTGGCGTCTACTAGTGCGAAAAATCTGCGTCAGCTGAAGACGGAAGGCCCAGTCCCAAGGGTTCTCCTGTCTCATACCAAAATCCTGTCCTTCCTGAAAGCTTCGACGGAGGGAAGGCACACAGTGTTTCCCCGCTTCCTCTTTAGTACGCATCCTGAACCGAAACTCTTGAGCGC
The DNA here is from genome assembly GCF_015104395.2 of Macrobrachium nipponense. Lineage (NCBI taxonomy): Eukaryota > Metazoa > Arthropoda > Malacostraca > Decapoda > Palaemonidae > Macrobrachium > Macrobrachium nipponense. Next base: position 45,719,254 of record NC_087206.1, on the reverse strand, counting down.
TTTCTTCATAGAAAGAGTCGGCTTCATTCTCACACACGAAGATCCTTTCGTTGCTTTCGCTGTGGAGAACAACGAGTGTGGAGAATGGAGGAGCAGTAGGGCTCAAAGACTCTCCGAACTCCTGAAGGAGAAGTTCTGTGAGCTTCTTGTACGAAGAAACTGTTGCCGATGTATTAGTTTCTTCCTCCTAGAGGCTTCCTGGTCTTCTTGAGGAGGAGAACGGGGATGAGGATCCTTATGAGAATCCATTAGATGATTTTCCTAGCTGGGGTACAGTGCGATGAAGGAGACAAACGTCTTGAATGAGGAGAAGATTCCAAAGTAGAAAGGCGTACAGGAGAACGACGAGTTGTAAAAGAAGGGCGCTTATCCGAAAATTCTTGTCTAACTCGCATTCTCTAGAAAGACCACGTCTATCCCTAGGGAAACTACGAGAGGGAGAGCGCCTGCTAAGATCCTGTCGCGCCGATCGTAAGAGGAGAGCTGGCTTATTAGGGGCGGCCGGCCGACGCATTGCCTTTATTAGGTCCAGGGGCGCTTAGTGAGGTTAATCCTGGCGGGTCCCTATACCAAGCGGCGAAACGTTGCTAAAAATAGGGCGCCTCAGGAGCAGGGCGCTTTAGAGGCTCTTGATGCCTACGAAGCGGAGAGCGGCTCTGCTACGCTCCGAGCGCTTAAAACGAAACAGGGCGTTCTGCGAGATCTTGGTCCTTACCAAGGGGAGAACGTCTGTAAGGCTCCGAGCGCCTAACAGAATCACGCTTGAGGCGTTCTTGACTTCTAGCAAGAGGAGACCGATCAGGAGTAGGGAGTCTCGAGAACGAAGAGCGCCTACTAGGAGAACGAAGCAAACGAGAATCAAGGTGTCTTTCTCCAGGAGAACAGCTACTAAACGAATGACGCTTACGCAGGACAGGGCTCCTACTAGACTCTTGATGTCTTACAGGGGAGGAGCGAACTCCGTGCGATGAGCGCCTACCAGTCACGTTATCCGACGCCCGACTACAGTAGTCGGAAGGAGAAGTAAGCGCCTACTTTCAGAAGGGCATTCCTAGGTTCTCTGAGAAGACGAGCGAGAATAAAGAAGAGACGGAGACGACGAAACCAAGTCTTCTATGACCTGAGCGACTCTCTCTTCTTGCACGAACTCTAGAAAGAAGGAGAAACAGAAGGGGCTGAGCGTCATAACCCCGAGGCAGGGAATCGATTTGAGGAAATATCTTCATAATCCAAGGAGCGCCCTATCCGTCGAATGGCGTCTCGACACCTCCGAGCGGGAGTGGTGTTCCTCTCGTGAAATGTTACGATGAGTAGAAGAATCCTCAAAAGAAGGAGAACGCCGATTACAAGGAGAGCGCTCTTCCGACGAACGCGTCTCGATCTCTTGATCGGGAGAGACAAATCCTTCCTTCTACGCGATCTCGATGCCAAGGAGTCCGCCAAGGCTGTGATCTGAGCTTGTAGGCCCGCTAGTACTCGAGGAAGGAGAGTCCCCAGGATCTTCTTCCGAAGCAAGCTCAGCGCGAGGCGCGGGAGAAGGAGGGCGATCACCTGATCTCCTAGGCTTCTTTGCTTGCAAGGAAGCTACATCAGAAAAGTCTTCTGGGCTGGACGCTAACGTACTGAAGGGAGCCTCCGCAGCCCTCTTCAACGGGCGTGACGCCTCCTTAGAGCTCCACCCACGCTTCGGCGAAGGAGAGAGGATGACGAAAAACACTGGCGAAGAATATTCTTCTTCTTACGATCCAAGGCAGCCTGGGAGCGAACTTCAGGATCTGCCGAGGGGACGCCTGAACCGGTGGGGGCTCTCCCTAGCCCTCCTGCGGCTTTCGACTTTCCTCCTCCACTGGAAATGGGAGTCTGGAAGAGGTCTAGGCTGGAGGCACTAAGGAGCCGGTCAGACGCACCCTCCACATCACTGGGTACACTGCACTTATATCATCACTGACACTCTTACCTTGCTCAGTACGAAGATTCTTGTCTTCCTTAGAACACAAGGAAGCTTTTGAGGCCGCCGCCTCGAAGACGAATCTACGGCTTCGGTGGGGGCGGGGAGCAGGAGCTGAGACCTGGGAGGAAGGTTCTAAAACTACATTAATGTTAGTTTCATTCTCAACTCATTCTCGACCTGCTCGAGCTCCTTGAAGAAGCTTTACGTACCCTATCCCTTTCAAGTTTCCTAATATAAGAAGAAAGAGCCTTATATTCATCTTCGTTCAAAACCTCACACTAACTTGACACGGGTTACTCAAACGAACATTCATTCCCCTACATTTAACACAGAAAGTGTGAGGGTCCACCGCAGCTTTCGGTAACCTCACCTTACATCCATCGGTCACACATACTCTAAACAAAAACCGGAGTTTTTGGAAACAGAATCAAAATCGACATTCTACAGGAAAAATCCAGCGCAAAGTCAATAACGGTCCACAATCAGCGTATGCCAAGCCAACATAGAGCGAATACGTCACCAAAATGTTCAAATCAATCTCCAGGCAAGCGAGAAATGAAGAATATATCGGAAGAAACGACAACAGTTGTTATCGCTTCAGCGACAGAAAAAAATCTGGCTGGAGAGATAGATTGGTTCATACGCCCGCCACCCAGCGGCGGGTAAGGTAGACCACCTGACCTACCTGTCGCGTGTGCCGCGAGATTTGAAATTCTGTCGGAACGTCGGAGACTATAGCTAAGTATATATCTGGCAGGGAAGTTCATGTACAAAACAAGAATTCGCAAAAGCTCGCACTTCATGCGCTTTAATTCTCAGCTGTTTGAAGGAATCATCAAGGCACTTATCCTGTGCTTTGGAGATCACATTTGTCTCAAAGAAGGCCAGGGCGTTCTTTGATATGGATCTCTTCTGGATGAAGCCTGGCGCCTGGTTGGCGCTTCGTGCCTGGCTGGCGCATCACTCTTGGCTGGCGCCTGGTGCCCAGCTGGCGCTTCTGGTGCCTGGCTGGAGCCTGGCTCCTGGCTGGCGCTTTTGGCACCTGGAGCCTCCCCCCTGGCTGGAGCTTCGAGCCTGGCTGGAGCTTCGCGGCTGGCTGGCGATGTCCAGATCGGACATCCTTGCCTGTCCGGTCTGTCCGCATCTGGCGCTTTGCGCCAAGTTGGAGGCCCGCGCCTTGTCCACCTCGGACAATAAACGCGCTCGTCCAAGCCTATATGTTTGCTGATGGCTTGAACTTCGCTAACTCTCTTCACCGTCGCCAGAGCAGTTAGGAAAACAGCCTTTCTGGTCACATCCTTCAAAACTGCAGAATGAAGAGGTTCGAACGGACTGGACATCAGGAACTTCAAGACCACGTCCAAGTTCCAGGAAGGCAGCTTTGGCTGAGCCACCTTAGTGGTTTCAAAAGACCTTAAGAGATCGTGAAGGTCCTTGTTGTTGTTTGCTAGGTCCAGACCTCTGTGTCTAAAGACTGCTGACAACATACTCCTATATCCTTTTATTGTTGGGACTGCCAGCTTTTCTTCTTTCCTTAGATAAAGGAGGAAGTCGGCTATCTGATTCACAGACGTCGTGGTTGAGGAAATGCCCTTCTTCCTACACCAACTCCTGAAAGCGGCCCACTTCGATTGGTACACCGCAAGAGAGGAAGCTCTCCTTGCATTGGCAATAGCCCTTGCCACTGGTCTTGAAAAAACTCTCGCTCTGGCCAACTTTTCAATAGTCTGAACGTAGTCAGACTCAGAGCGGGGAGGTTTTTGTGGTACCTCTCGAAATGGGGCTGTCTGAGTAGGTCAACTCTCAAAGGTAGCGTCCTCGGGAAGTCTACTAAGAAGGTCATGACCTCTGTGAACCATTCCTTCACAGGCCAAAGCGGGGCGATCAACGTCATCCTCGTCGCTTCTGACGCCGCAAACTTCCTGATGACCTCTTCAAAGATCTTGAAGAGGGGAAAGACATGTGACCTTCGCCTTGAAGGGCTATACCGAAAGACTATAAAAACGCATATTCGTTTGTCACCGATGCTGGACGGCAAGTTGACGATTCTGTAGGGCATGTGCCCAGCAGGCGAAAGTCTATGCATTTTAGAGACCGAAGTTCCTGAGGGCAAGATATCCTCATAGTAGTTGAATCTCAGCCAAGGAGAAACAACACTAGGCGGCAAAGAAGAAGAAGGAGGACAGAGAAACAACCTACTTCTTCACAGCCGAATCGAGAGAAAGATTCTTCAGAATCTACACCCGTGCTAATCAATGACTGAAAATGCTAACCGCTATTTCATTACTTTCCGATGAGAAGACGAGGTCTATGAAAGCGGGGCGTTTTCCAGAAACAAAAAAACCTCGGGAAGAACTGCCTGCATAACTGCTTCTCATGGGCTGAACCTTTGGAAGCAGAGCTGCCAAACCGGGGAATAGGCGCTGACTTCCTACACATCTGTTAAATCGTGGTGAACCAGGAACAATTGCACACCTACAAATACGAGATATTTATAAAAATACGCTCAGATGTCTGGAGAAAAAACATTACTCATTATCGTAGTGCTATGCAGCGGTAGACTAGTACAGAATTCTGTTACAGTGCGGTAAACAGAAAAGAAAAAGTCTAAGAGAGATCTCTGTTGAAAAAATTCTCGCAAAGCGAAGGCGATGTTCATTCATGCATGCGAGAATCCCTATTAATCAGAGACCTAAGTCCGTGATTGTTGGCCAGAGATGCGGTTAGTCAGTCAATCATGCAGGAGAGAGAGACTTAACCAACCGCGCATCCCAGAGAGCCAGCTGGTACTGAGCTGCTATTACAGAGACAGCAGTCTTATACAATGTTAGCCGTCTCGCACTCTTCAACCTGAGTTGCCAGCTATTCCATTCAACGAAGGAATACGTTTTGCTAGAACCATCGGGCAGAAAGAAACGTTCAAGCAAATAAATTTAAGCGAAACGGATTTCAGTAAATACGGAAGCTGAGTTGGTGTTGTCGTAACAATACCTTAATTATCTAAAAGCGAAACTGGAAACTCCTGGAAGGTTGCAGGGAGCCCCGATTTGCAGTTCAATTAGAATACTAGTCCTCTCGGTCACCATCCGTAGAGCTAACTACGGTATGCGTGTACACCCTGAACAATTCAACTGCTTAACAGAATCATGTCGCGAAGGTAATATACACAGTAAATAGTAGGTATCTGTACAACGACCTCCATCCCACATTCTTTTCTCGACGAGGAAGAGAGTAAGGATTGGAGATCAACTGCCTTCGTTCTCTTAGTCAAGAGAATAAAGGAGAAGTCTTTCCCGATGGAAAGCTCCAAGTGTGAACCGAGAACCGAAGAGGACAGTTCAAGCTTCTTATCTAATTGGGCAGAAGACTTCATGGACACTGTCTATGAGTCTGCTTTGCCCGAAGAGCCTCAGCGAGGTAGTGACCTATGACTGAGAGTCCTTCTGGATCTTGTCAATGGGGGCTTCCCTGTTTACGTGACAGAACCTTATTAGGATCTTTGTCAATAGGGACTAGCCCACTTACCTGACAAAGACTTCTAGATCTTGTCAATGGGGGCTTACCCACTTACATGACAGAATGTTTAGGATCTTGTCAATGGGGGCCAACCCACTTACATGACAGAAACTAATCCAGGAATTCAAGCATATGGCGGTGTTCTCGAATTCGAGGTAAAATTATCGGGAATTCTCGTCTAGCTCCCCTTGGACCGAGGTTTCGCTTAAGTGTTAAGAGAAATAAAAACTCGAACACTGCGAGTGCTAGAAATCCTGCAGAATCTTAAGCACTCTGCGAAAACCCCCCTTGAATTCGTCAGACGATCAGCAGTTGGTGGTCCTCTCGATTCCCGTAGAAATCGAGGAAAGGGCAGGATTCCTGCTCAATGACTGGGCTTACGCCAGGTAGGACCCGAAGGTCCCCCCTCGGCAGCGCAGTCCTGAACGTAGAAGAGGCGTTTCTCTCGAATAATGGCGCCTGCCAGGAGTCGCGAAAGGGCTTCTGTTTCCTGGAAACCTGCCCAAGTAGAGTAGCCGAAGGGACTGCTGGACGACAGTGCCAGGAGGTCTTGGGTAGCCTTTTCCTGCTGGCTGACGGCAAGATCCTTGACCATGGATTAAGGGAAAAGATGACTCGACAGAGGGGCGAACAGCAAATCTGTCCTCTGTGAGGGAGAAACAGACTTCACTGCGAAGATACAGTACAAGGCCCTCTTCTTCAAAAGCCTGGTACAAAAGTGGGTAGCCAGTTCATCCTCACCATCCCTGACGGCCTTGTCCATGCACGCCCCTCGACGGAGGCAGGGCAAAAAGAGTCCTGCCTTGGGCCTTCCTAGAATCCCTCCAATCGTGGACTTTCTTGAAGGCTCTCTACATAGAAAGAGACGTCGACATCTTCACAAAGCCTGGCGTTCTCCTTGTCTTCGATGAGGCTAACTGCGAAGGAGGAGAGCGAGGGTCAGAAGGTTGGAACTTGCCTACAAACAAGTCCCTCAGAAGGCGGGCCAAAACCTGGTAGTCCGAAGTTGACGACGAAGTAGAAGGCTGCTCTTCATCCGCAGGCTCCAACGAACTCAATAACTCTCCCTCTTCAACGGGAGCAACAGCAGAGTCTTCAAAAGTACTAGGAGGTCTAAGACCTTGAGGCCCAACTCTAAAAAAAGGGACCTCCGCTTCGAAGAAAAAACTCGCCGCACAAGGCTGGGGATTCTTAACAACAGCCTCTGAAGCGTCTCGAAGATCCACGAAGAGGGCGTCTCGACGAGCGTCCTGACGAGCCTCCTGACGAGCGTCCTGACTCTCAGCAGCAGCATGAAGAGCGTCAAAACGAGCAGCATGAGGAGCGTCATGCCAGGCAGCATGCAGAGCGTCACAAAGGGGAGCGAGAGGAGCGCCATGTCGAGAAGTTTGGCGGTCCCTGCTGCGATGAGCCTTACAGTCCAGAGAAGAGTGTCTGGGGTGACGCTCATCAAAAACTCTGGACACGCGCTGGGGTGTCAACCGAAAACCAGAGGGCGACGCAGCAGAAGAAGGGGACGAACAAGGAGAAGGAGAAGGGGACTGCTTAGATCTCTAGATAGGCAGCCTCGAATCCTTCCTGCGTCCACGTGGCTCTGCTTCCCTCTCGGCGATAAACGAAGCCAAATGCCGCTGCATACCAAGCAAAATCTCCTTCGTAGGGGAAAACTCCCTCTCAGGGGAAGGGCTGATCCTGTGGGAAAACGAGGGGCGAGGGGACGCCTTCCTCCTTCTCACAGGAAAAGCTACAGCCCTCTCCCTGGAGCGACTGGGGCGCTCAACAGCGTCATCCTCCGATGACGTCCTGGTCCTCTTCTGCGGTAGGAAAGCATCAAAATTTTCAGGCGACGACCGAAGCGCATCTGGAGAAAAAGGACGTGAAGCGTCCTCCTCTCTGAAGCTTCTCTTAAGAGGGCGAGAGTCCTTCCGAGAGCTCCACCCCTTCCGCGGGGAGGACGCTTCGGAGGACGAGAAGCAATCCTTAAGGATTCGTTCACAAGCACGATTCTTGGCAGCCTGGGAAGCGTCATCAGGACCTGCCGAAGGGACGCCAGACCGGTGGAGAGCCCCCGTAACCCTCCTTCGGCTTTCGACTTGCCCACTCCCTGATTTCCTGGGAGTCCGACAGAGGTCCAGGCCTAGAGGCATTATAGGGCACTAATATTATCACTGCACTTCACAACACCACTTTGGAGAGCGAGCACTTTCGATTCCAGGTTACGGATGGAATCCATAATCACCGACAGGGCATTACCTTCCGCAGGCACAATCTCAGGGCCCGAAGGCAACACCACAGGGTTAGGAATAATAAAGTCTACAGGAGGGCCAAAAGACAATCAAAATACTCAAGTGGCAATGAAAGTTTACGAAATCCAACGACGGAGGTATGAAAACAGGTGTTTACAGTACCGGCGACAGAGAAAATCTGAATAGAAAAATGGGAATGGTTCCTGATACCCACATCCCAGCGGCTAGGAGATAGGGTACTAACCACCTGGCCTCCCACTGCGTGTGTCGTAAGTTTTGAAATTCTGTCGGACTTCGGAGAATACAGCTACATATATATCTGACAGGTAAGTCTCATGAGCAAAATGTGTATTTCGTCATGAAAATAACATCAAAATATAACAATTTGTCGGAAATATGATATTGTCATGATACAATAAAGTTTTATACATACTTACCTGGCAGATATATACTTAGCTATAGACTCCGTCGTCCCCGACAGAAATTCGAATTTCGCGGCACACGCTACATGGTAAGGTCAGGTGATCTACCGCCACTGCCGCTGGGTGGCAGAATAGAACCATCCCATTTTTTCTAGACAATTTGCTCTTCACCTGTCTCCTGAGGGGAGGCTGGGTGGGCCATTTAATAGTATATATCTGCCAGGTAAGTATGTATAAAACTTTATTGTATCATGACAATATCATTTTTATACAATCAACTTCCCTGGCAGATATATACTTAGCTGATTGGCACCTTTGGCGGAGGGTAAGAGACAGCTAATTACTGAATAGACAGGGAACAACATACGTTGTAGGTAATAAATAAATAAAACCTTGGTTCCTGTGTTTAGACGAAGGGTTGACCTCCTAGCTATTGCTAGGAGTCTGCTTCGTCTCAAGAGCCTCAGCGAGGATGTGACCTATGGCTAAGAGTTCTTGTAGATCTGTCAATGGGGTCTATCCACTTACTTGACAGAATCTAATGGTTATTTGTCAAAGGGGTCCTATCCACTTACATAACAAAACACCTAAGCCTACTGGCATAATTAAGGAGCACAACACCGATCCCCATCACCTAATCCTAACACGAGGGTTTGTGCTTAATTTGAAAAGAGCTATCCCCAAACTCATTTCAAATAACCCAAAGAAAATAGTATACTTATGTTAAAATAAAATTTTTTTAACTCACTAGTTAAGGATCAGTGTCGGCTCCCTATCCCAGCAACGTATCCGTAGACACGTAACCAAGAGAGAAGGATCTCTCATAGGTCAACTTGACCTCCGTCGTGCAAAGAGAAGACAACACAGAGTTGCATCTCCCGTAAATTACAGCTAATATGTCCCTCACGACATATTGTTATGGAAAGAACAAGAATTGTTAAAAGCTCGCACTTCAAGCGCTTTTAATTCTCAGCTGTTTGAAGGAATCATCAAGTTACTTAAGAAGTGCTTTAGAGATCACACTGTTCCAAAGAAGACAAGGGCTTTCTTTTAAATTGATCTCTTCTGGATGAAGCCTAGAGCCTGGCTTGTGCCTGGCAGGCGCCTCGCGCCTGGCTGGCGCCTCGCCTCTTGGAGCATTTTGTTGCCTTTGTCGCCTGCGCCTGGCTAGCGCCTTGCGCCTGCCTGGAGCCTGGCTGACTTCTCCCCATTTGCTGGAGCTTCGAGCTTGTTAAGAGTCTCGAGGAAACTGGCGATGCCCACATCGAACACTTTTTCCGATTTATTTGCCTCTAGCGCATCTGCGCCAGGCTGTAGGCACGCTCCTTCTCCTCATCAGACAATGACAGTGTTTATATGGACTGTCTTCCTCTGGCGTCTTTACGCCTGTTCTGGTATTTTGGCGCTACATTGTCCGAAAGTCCTGAACATCCACAATCGTTTATCAGGAGACTGGAGAAGGGTGGAAGAAATTCTTTCACTTTGAGCTTTTGGTCTCTCCGGTAAGGGGAGGTGATTGTAATCAGCTACATCCAGTAGACGATAGGATATCTAACCGTACGAGAGATAAGAGTCTTCCTCCGAGGAGGGTCCTTCTTGAATACTTCCGTGCTCACGAGATCTCTTCTTACATGTTGAAGGGGTGTCTCGTTGCAGAATCTTCCCTATCCTTGCCCGAAGGAAGGGAAGAAGCCTGGAAGTCGAAGGAGACTCCGAGCTGAAATTGGGAGTACTCCTGATTTCTTAGCTCTTTATTGTATCCTCTGAACACCTTCTGGGAAGCATTTCGAGCCGTCATCGCATAACCAAAGACTCTGTAGGCAAACGTTTGAACCATTCTACTGTAGAGAGAAAACGTAATTACTCTGCCTGGACAACGAAACCTCTATCTGAAAACATTGAATCAGGAATAGGGGGTTTCAGTTCTTTTGCCAGACATACTATGCTGGCAAGAACCCATTGTCTAGTCTCCATAGAATCTGATGCGAGATTTCCAATGCTCAAAAAAATTCACTGTCTTCTTGGTCGTTTAGACCCAGAGAAACAAAGAATTCCCTCATAAAAATTTCTCAAAGAAGTTTGATGAGGAGCAGTTCCATCTTGTCGGAACCATGGAATCTGTGGCCACAAAAAGATCCCATTAGAAGTACATGATATCCTACTCTGTCATATTGAGGTATATATCGTATAAGATCCCGAAGATCTTAATCCTCTGCTATCTCCAATTCCCTTTGTAGAGACAGAGTATAGCCTTTTACTGCGTTCTTTGATAGCAGATATATACAAAGGTGATTCTCTGAAAGGGAAGAAAAAACCGCTATGTGGTTCACAGAGGTATCGGAAGAGGACAGTTTCCTCATTCCCTCTAGCACGATCTGCAGCAATTCTATGTCTAGGCCATGACTATTGTCATCTACCTGAAAAATCCTCTCATTTATGTCCACTTCTGGTCAGTCTGCATGCAGACAGACTCAGAGTGGAGAGGTTGTTAAGGTCCATTTAATAATAGATGCTGATAGAATATCCAGACTCTCTTGGAAAAGACTTCCAAAAACATGCTGTGAGAAGAACGTGACCTCTGTGAATCCAACCTCTCTGAGGCCAAAATGAGGCATAAAGTATTATCCTCTCTTTCTTTGACGCCCCTTTATCTTAAATTCTGTAAAGAATTTATATTTATATTTAGGAAAAAAAAAAAAAAAAAAAAAACTAAAGTATATTCCCCTTTCTATAAAATAAAGATGGCGTATATTGCTACCTCTCTTGGTTCGAGGAAAAAGAAAGCATTCTATAGGAAGCCTGTTCGTCTTCTACCTTGCTAAGAGTCTATGAAGAAGACTTTCCGCAGGTTCTCACCACTCTTTCCAATAAATGTTAGACATACGTTAACAGTTATTATCGTTGATCGAGAAGGTTCTCACGGACATGCAAAATCTTGCATCGAACCTCTTAAGCTCTTTTTTAACGCGAACAGGAGCGAAAAAAGAGATTCTCGATGCTCTTTGCGATATGAGAGAGTTGTGGAATTGGCCTAAGTGATAAAAAGGGTAACGAAATCAGGAACGATTCTTGCCGTTACCGAGCCTGCTGTCCGAGAGGCTACTGGATTCTTAGGTTAATAACTCGCTAAAACGAGAAAATATCTTGGATGGTGCTCTTGGCCCATTGCGCCAGGCTGGCACTTCTGGCGCATTGCGCCAGGTTGACGCTTCTAGCGCTTTGCGCCAGGCTGGCGCTTTCTTCTAATTCTCTTTATGTTATGTGTCAGAACATCTGTGCCTTTATGGTACCAGACCTCCTTTCACATGTTAATTCCGTTCTTAGTAGGATTTCTGCCACGAAGAGAATGTTTCCCATCCCACTCATCCATCTTCTCTTGAGCAATATCCGATTCTAAAAAGGTTGTGTGCATTTCTCGAAAGACTTGACCATACCGTAGTCTTAAAAGTGAATTCTCTACTAGCTCCATCTTCTCACTAAGCATGTATTCTAATAAGCCATGCTTTCGTAAGCATGAGAGCATTATATAATATAATGTTCTACTGCATTAGAATCCTTTAATAATGTTACCTACGGTAAACAGCATTGAAAGGTTATAATATCTTTCTTATTGAAAGCTTCTTAGCAAAAGGCAGACAATATTTTATTTGTGTTAGCTTAACTATCTCCTCCATTCGAGACTAAGTCCATGATTGTAGGGGGGATATACGGTTAACCATTCGATCCCGTTGGAGAGAGAGATGTATCCGACTACTCATGACCGAGAACCGGATGGTACTGTATTGGCCTTAGGCTTAGAATGACAGCCCGGCAGTCTCGCTCGCTGCCTGACTGCATTCATCATGAGTTGCCAGTTACTTCATTAAATGAAGGAATATAATAAAATTATTCTCGAGCCTAAGGAAGCTCTTAATAATGCAAATTTAAGCCAAACAACCTTTGTTAAATACCGAAGCCAAGTAGGTATTGTCGTAACAAAACCTTTTAAGCGAAGTCCTTACCAAGAAAAAACCTGTAAGGATATAGATAATTCCGTAGCGAACCACAAAGGCAACTCTGGTATGGGTATATGACTTGTCATTCAGTAGTCGTATACAGCAAGTCTTGCTACTACATCCTTTCCTCTCCGATTCAGAGAGAGAAAGGAAATCTCGCCCTCTTCGTTCTTTTCGTCAATAAACACGAATTAGTATTAGTCGAAAGAGATCGCAATGAAAACTCTAGGATCGAAGAGAATCCCTCAAATTTTTATTCTCTTGGATATAAGGCCGTATTCTATGCCTCTATTATTTGGAAGAGCCTCTAATCAATGAATGAGAGCTCGTACGAATCTTGCTTAATTTGCAAACGATTATGAGAAAAAACTCCATCATCATTTAAGTCCTCCTGACAAGAATGACGGCCGCCTGTGCGACATATTGCATTCTTCTCAGGAGACAGCTGTGCTTGTGGCAGATTTCCACCAGAAACGGACATATCGTGAACAGGACGACGGCCGCCTGTGCGGCATCTTTCGTCTCTGTCCAGAGAAATCCGCTCCTGGTCCAAATCATAAAGAGACTCTTCCTGGTTGATTTCTCCGTATGATTCTTTTGAGGAAGATCTTGGCGCTTGGTGCTTAACCGTTGCCGAAAGTCTGGTTTGTTCAATGCACTAAGACGTATCTGTCCGTCTCGGACCGTGTCGTCTGTCCGAGCTGTCCACCTATGGAACTTGGCGCTTGGCTGGTGTCATTCCAGTACGACACTTCTGCCTGTCCGTCTTGTTCCGCTTCTGCGCCTGTCGCCCGGACGGAGTTGCCTGCGCACGAAGTTTTGTCCAATCCAGGCTGTCCGCCTTGTCAAGGTTGTCCGCAATCGGCACGAGTCCCTTGGACATAGTTGTCCGCATAGGACATATCCGCCTGTCCGGGCTGTCCGCGTCTGGCGAATGGCGCTTAGAACACTTTTTCCTGTCCGAGTTAGACACTCTTCATCATTGTCCGTATGTTGCGTCTCAATCCTATGAGTTTTCGTCCTTTTTTCTTTATTCCTCTCTGTACTCGTACGAGGAGTAGAGGAGACAAGTCTGGAGTCCGGAACGCCCGTAGGACGAGATCTCTTAACAGGAAGAAAATCGTCCTTTCTCCTCAGAAGGTCTTTTCTCAATACTCCTACTAAAGAGGAAATTTGTTCCTGCATTATAAGTAGGAAGTCCGTTGCGGTTTCTTCCTTTTCTTTGCCATGAATAGGAGAATGCGCTCTGGAAAGCGTAGGAGATCGAGATATTGTCCTCTTGGTCTCTTTTCCTCTCGTAGGGAGAATCGTCCGGGAAACGTTCCGGGCTCGAGTCCAACGTCGGAGCTTTCCAACTCCTCTTGATCGGACGCGACAGTTCGTCGGAATTCCATCCACTTCTTCGAGGAGACGAATCGGAAGATGAAAAGCACTCTTTTAGGATGCCCTTCCAATGGCGATCCTTGGCAGTCTGGGACGCTACAGATTCTGCCGAGGGGACGCCTGACCGGTGGGGATTCTCCGTAACCTCCGTACGACTGTCGACATTCCTTCTCCTCTGGGCCTGGGAGCTTGGAAGAGGTCTAGGTCTGGGAGCGAGACAGAGCCGATCCGATCAGACCCACCCCCCACTTCAATGGGGAACACTATATTCACTTCTTACCTTTTTAGAGCTCGCTTTTGAGGTACATCCATTATCTTCAAATTTGCATATATAAATTTGTAGTTTCTGTGGAGTATGAAGGTGAAGAGGATGCAACCACTACTAGTACTGCTAATACTCTAACTGCTCGTTAGCACAAACAATATTAAAGCTTATAAAGTAAGCGTATCTAGTTATATGCTTTTCTGACTTCCTAAAGTAGGAAAATGATATTATGTTACAATAAAGTTTCATACATACTTACCTGGCAGATATATACATAGCTAAGACTCCGTCGTCCCCGACAGAAATTCAAATTTCGTGCCACTCGCTACAGGTAGGTCAGGTGATCTACCGGCCTGCCCTGGGCGGCAGGATTAGGAACCATTCCCGTTTCCTATCATATTTTCTCTCTTCCACCTGTCTCCTGCGGGGAGGCTGGGTGGGCCTTTAATTGTATATATCTGCCATGTAAGTATGTATGAAACTTTATTGTAACATAACAATATCATTTTCATACAATCAACTTACCTGTCAGATATATACATAGCTGATTGGCACCCTTTGGTGGAGGGTAAGAGACAGCTACTTTATGGAATAGACAGGTAAACAACATATGTTGTAGGTATAAATAAAACCTTGGTTCCTACCTGATAGGTGGTAGACTTTGTGGGTGTTTGCCCAGTAGTCTGCATCACCTCAAGAAACTTTAGCGAGATATATGATCTATGGCCAAGAGTTCTTGTGGGTTTGCCGAAGGGGTCTTATCCGCTTACTCGGCAGAGCCTGAAAGGACTTTGTCAATGGGTGCTGATCCACTTATATGACAATACACCTTATGAAGGAGCACACAACCAATCCCGACCACCTGATCCTAACTATATGTTGGAAATAAAGATTGTTCCGAGTTATCCCCGAACTCTTCACAACAACCATAACTCAAAAAAACACTACGCACACATACATAATTTTCTAAAATAAAAAATTTTATACTCATCTAATTAGATATGACAAGAGTCTCTTACTGAACAACATAGACGGCCGCCCGTGCTAAACCAAGTCCTTCTTGTTAGAAGAGACTCCAGACCATATCTAAAAAGAAGGAAAGTATATACTTAAGGATTGGTGTCAGCTCCCGTACCCAGGATCGTATCCGCCGATACGAATGGACCCAGAGAAAAACACTTCTCATAGGTCACACGAACGTCTTTCAAGTAATGAGATGCAAATACTGAGTTGCATCTCCAAAATGTCGTATCTATGATGTTTTTAAGCGACATATTCTTATGAAACGAGAGAGACGTTGCTACTGCTCTCACTTCATGAGCTTTCACTTTCAACAGTCGAAACTCTTCGTCAGGACAGACCTTATGCGCGTCTGTAATGACGTTCCTCACAAAGAATGCCAGAGCATTCTTGGACATCAGTCTTGTGGGGTCTTTTACCGCGCACCAAAGACCTTGTCTAGAGCCTCCCATCTCATGCTTTCTCTGAAGGTAGAACTTCACAGCTCTTACAGGGCATAGAGACCTCTCTGCTTCTCTTCTTACGAGACTCGATATGCCTTTGACTTCGAATGACTTAGGCCAGGGATTCGTGGGATTCTCGTTTTTAGCTAAAAACAGGGTCTTAAACGAGCAAACAGCTGAGTCTCCCTTGAATCCTACTTTATCCTGCAGACCATGTAATTCACTAATTCTCTTTGCCGTAGCTAAAGATAATAGGAATAGGCATTTTCTGGTGATGTCTCTAAACGATGCCAGATGAGGAGGTTCAAACCTTTCGGATGAAAGGAACTTGAGAACCACGTCTAGGTTCCAGTTAGGAGGGACCGGTTCCTTAGACTTTGAAGTCTCAAAGGACCTTATGAGATCGTGGAGATCTTTGTTATCTGCCAGATCTAATCCTCTATTCCTGAAGACTGCCGAGAGCATACTTCTGTATCCCTTTATTGTGGATACAGCTAAATGAGATTGCTCTCTCAGGAATAGAAGGAAATCCGCAATTTCCGCTACAGAGGTAGTGGAGGAGGACAACTTCTTAGTTCTACACCACCTTCTAAAAACCTCCCACTTTGACTGATATACTTGCCTAGTGGAGGTTCTGCGGGCTCTCGCGATCGCGCTTGCAACTTCGCGAAAAAACCCTCTCGCTCTGACGAGTCTTTCGATAGTCGAAAGGCAGTCAGAGTCGGAGAGGGGGGGGGGGGAGGGGAAGGTCTTGATGATACCTCTCAAGAAGTGGCTGTCTGAGAAGATCCATCCTTCTTGGTAGGGATCTGGGAAAAGTCTACGATCCCCCATCCACCACCTCCGTGAACCAATCTTGAGCCGGCCAAAAGGGGGCTATCAATGTCATCCTCGTCTCCTTTGAAGCCACAAACTTTTTCAGTACTAGTCCCAGGATTTTGAATGGAGGAAAAGCATAGACGTCTACGTGAGACCAATCCAGCAGGAAGGCGTCTACCATAAGAGCTCTGGGGTCTTCCACGACCGAGCAAAAGACTGCCAGCCTTTTGGAGATGAATGTGGCGAAGAGATCCACATGAGGGGTCCCCCACAGAGACCAGAGATCTTGACACACCTCTTCGTGTAGGGTCCACTCTGTATGAAGGACCTGGTTCCTCCTGCTGAGTCTGTCCGCCCTCACATTTTTTACTCCCTGAACGAACCTTGTAAGAAGGGAGATGTTCCTCTGAGACGTCCAAAGTAAAAGATCTTTCGTCAGTTCGTAAAGGAACGAGGAGTGAGTCCCTCCTTGTTTTCGAATGTAGGCAAGTGCCGTGGTGTTGTCCACATTTACTTGCACTACTTTGTTCGAAACAAGAGGTTCTAGACTCTTCAAAGCCAGGTGTACGGCAAAGAGCTCTTTGCAGTTTATGTGCCAAGACACCTGCTCTAAGAAGTTGAAAACTTCCAATACATGAAAGAGTCCCTTGAGGAGATGGTCCAGTTCTGAAATGCCCCAAGTTATACGGGCAGAGTTCAAACCTTGTCTACGTGAAGCGTCAACTAAGGTCGAAAAGTCCGCTTCTGACGAAGACGGAAGAGAAATACCCATATTCTCTCCCGTCTGATACCAAATGCCTTTTTACCAGCTAGTCTCGCTGGAGGCATGCAGAAGACCGTTCTTACCAACTCCTTCTTCGACTTCATCCATGAGTCTAAAGACTGAAGAGCCCTCTTCATCGAAATGGCGGGCTTCATTCTAAGAAAAAAACGAAGATTTCTTCGTCTTAGCACTCGAGAAAAGAGAGCGCGGAGAAGGAGGAGAGGCAGGAGTCAAGTCGTCTCCATACTCCTCTAGAAGCAAGGCTGTCAAAACTTTATAGTTCGACAGTCCTTCTCTTCCCGGATACTCCTCCTCCGAGTTTACTTCTAACTCGGGGTCTAGATGAGTCTCCGCTGACAATTCAGTACGTCTTTCCTCTGGGGGAGACAAACTCCTGATAGGAGAGGGGCTAAGGGAATGATATTCCTTCCTCTTCACAGCTTTAATAGTCTTGGAAGGTGCCAACAGCCTAGGCTTCTCTCCATAAATGGATGACGCTTCTCGTCCGCCAAGCGTCCTGGCTGACGCCTCCCGCTTGTCTGGCTGCTGACGTCTGGATGACGCCTCGCGCCTGGAAGACGCTTCGCTCTCAACAGGCGTCCTAACTGGCGCCAATACCTTGGTTGGAGCCTCGCGCCTATGAGCAGCTTTAAATGACGCTTCATGCCTAGAAGACGCCTCACGTCTATCTGGCGTTACGTGTCTGCCGTAAAATTCTCCCGATCTCGCTCTCGAAACCGAAGCCTCTGCGATATGTTTGGAAGCTTCACGTCTGCATGACGCCTCTCGCTTTGCAGGGGAGAGAGGACGAGACTTCTTGATTGGAAGAGCAACGTCCTTCCTACGAGGAGGATCCCTCGCTAACACTCCCACCAAAGAGGCTAGTTGCTCCTGTACTGCCAAGAGAATCTTCCTTGAAGCTTCTCCCACGTCATCTTCAATCGGGGGAGAAGTAGGAAAGTGTTCTTCCACGTCCACGTCGGGTGACGCTGACGCCACCTTCGCCTTCTTAATAGACGAGGGTGCTTCATCTGAGAAACGCTCCGGGCTCGAATCTAATTCAGGTTCTTTCAAATGCCGTTTCAGAGGCCTAGATAAATCCGACTCCTTCCACCCTCGTTTAGGTGAGGGAGAGGGAGAGGATGAGAAACACTCACGTAGGACGCTTTTTCTAAAGCGCCCCTGAGCAGCCTGCAACGAAACAGAGCCTGCTGAAGGGACGTCTGACCGTTGGGGATTCCCCACGACCTCCTTAAGGCTTTCGACTTTCCTTCTCCTCTGGGCATGGGAGCGTCGCAGGGACGATCAAACGCCCCCTCCACATCACTGGGAGAACTCACTTCACTGTAATGCTCACTTTCACTAGCCTTACCTTGTAAGTCCGCCATTTTGGACTTCATCTGCCGAATTGTAGCTTTCAGATCGGCGATTTCCGAGGCCGATTCCGAAAGTAAAGCTTGTGAATTAGACAAATAGGGAGAATCCAAATCATCAGGATTAGAATAAGGATCAATAAAAGGCTCAATAGGCCTTGTACTCACACCTTTCAGACGTCTAACCCTATCCCTCTCTAACTTCTTCAAATAAGAAGTTAAAGTCTTCCATTCTTCTGCATTTAATCCCTCACATTCATGACAAGTATTAGTAGCAGAACACTGAAACCCCCTACATTTACGACATACAGTGTGAGGATCAACCGAAGCTTTCGGTATCCTCACCCTGCAGCCTACATTCACACACATTCTCACACTCACATTTGAATCAGACATACTGAGAAAATTCCAAAAAGCAAGTCCAAAATCAGTCCACAGTAGCGAATGCCAAAAACACGATCCAGATACGTCACCAAAAAGCCGATAAACGATGATCAAAGGATGAAATAACAATCTAAGTCAGGAGGTAATAGCAACAATGTTGATACCACCGGCGACAGAGAAAATATGATAGAAAACGGGAATGGTTCCTAGTCCTGCCGCCCAGGGCAGGCCGGTAGATCACCTGACCTACCTGTAGCGAGTGGCGCGAAATTTGAATTTCTGTCGGGGACGACGGAGTCTTAGCTATGTATATATCTGACAGGTAAGTTGATTGTATGAAATTAGAGTTTTCTTCAATAAAGTTGTAACCTTTATTACATGTAATAATGAATAAATATTAATAATTCCCTTTATTGCAAACTATGTGAGTGTCTACCGATAATTTCGGTAGTTTCAATTAGTATTTTCTTCGAAATTTCGAAGCGAAATTCATTAAAAAGTTAATAAAAGCGTATGCCGAACCAAAGACCCAGTACTTCCCTGCAAAAGACAGCCCAGAAGATCAATGGCGATGAAAAACGAAATCCAAGTCAGGAGGTAACAACAACGATGTTATGGTTACCCGCGACAGAGCAAATCTGTCTTAGAAAATGGGATGGTTCCTAGTTCTGCCACCCAGCGGCAGTGGCGGTAGATCACCTGACCTACCTGTAGTGTGTGCCGCGAAATTCGAATTTCTGTCGGGGACGACGGAGTCTATAGCTAAGTATATATCTGCCAGGGAAGTTGAATGTATAAAATGTATTTTTCCTTTCTATACAAACCTGAGGTCCTTTAACAATAGGAAGGTACTTGGCGCCGGTCTATTGCATTCTCGAGTTCTGTCCGAGGAAACAAAAATTGGGACTCCAACAGATCTCCGTTCCTCAATGCCAGCAAGGACTCAGTGTCGAGCGATCTCTCCATCCTAGACAAAGCCACGTCCCTTCTAATCACAAGAAGATTAGTCCATAAATTAGCACTGAGGTGAGCCAAATATGAAAACGCCTTGCCCCCATACTGCAACAGACGGGTAAGCGAGGAGGCACTCACCAACCCTTCTGGGGACCTGTCTTGGCAATAACCACAGACCAGAGGTCCAGCCAAGAAACTGTCTGCAACATAGAGGCCACCGTAGATTCCAATGCTGAGGCATCCTGCCTGCAGAGACAAGGACAGAGTCACCGACCTCACCAGTTCCAAAGTCAATCCTGGCATCTGCCAAATAACGTCTGGGTTGAGATGGCGTGACAACAAAAATGCAAAGCTCGTAGCATAGTACTTCCTATGTCTCATGAGAGGCGGGGGTAGTAGTTTGGTAGAGCCCCTAGAGCGAAGCGAGTCGTCCAGGTCCGAAACAGAGGCGTTAACCTTCTACAAGACCGACTGAATGTGCCCCAACAAAGGAAGCTGAAGACATGATTTAGGGTCCTGAGTAGCTCCCACCAAAGCTTCCAAGCAAGAAGGAGTGTAAGACGACCGAGCCTGAGTCCTACTTTCCAAATTGTTAAACCCATGAATGAGATCAACAACTTGCAAAAAGGAAGACAGAAACTCTTGCATGTCTCCCTCCTCCTGCTCCGGCAACGGAGACCAATGACGAGAAGGATGTGTAGGCTCCTCTAAGGCACCCTTCCCCACCAAAATTAACGGAAGGGTTAGCAGCCAAACAGCCCAAAACCCCAACTAACCTGTCTGGGCTGGGCCCATGCGTCGGCTTCCGAGATGAACCCACTAAAACACTAGGAACATCACTTACCTCAACAGATGTTTCCACCTGTCCATGAATGGTCACAGGCGTGGCGGACGTACGTACATGAGATGGGGGGGAGGACCTCGAACACTTGAGATCGAAGGAGAATCCCTTAGAGTTGTACTCTTGGAAGCACCAGTGAGAGAGGCAAGCAAACACTCCTACTGGCGCCTTGAGAGCCTTACAGCGACAAATATTGGCCTTGGAGAAGAAGGAGAACTAACACCAGGTGCACAGGTAGGGGATGTTGCCAGAGAAGGCTCCAATGACAAGGAAGAGATGTAGCGAACTGGGCGGCAGTGATGACGTCACGGCTTCCCCTCGGTGCGAGGGGGAATGAGACGCCACTGGCGGAGGAATACACAAAGACGGATCCTGTGACGTCATCAACGGGGCTGACGCCACAGCGTCACTCCAACTCGAAACGGCAGTAGATACTGGTGGAGCAATACAAGATGACTGACTGCTGCTTCCCACGAAGATGAAGCCGGGAGGAGGGGGGATGGCCTGACCAGATGGGGGAAGCGGGGTGCAAGCCTCTGCAAAATGCGCTAGCAACCCCTCCAAGGACGGGGGACCCCTTAGCCCGAGCATCTTCCAAATCGCCGCTATTTTGGATGCCTCCGGCTCTGGAAGAGTAGAGATTGATGAAAAAGCCCTTCTCGGGAATCAAATAAACTCCCGAGGAAGAAGGGGCTACATTACAAACATTAGCCTGGTGGCCTCCTGATACCTCCATCGACGAATCAATGAAAGAAAAGGAAGGAGACACAGGGACAACGCTACTATGAGGGTTGACTACAGCAGGAGACGAAACATCAGGAAGAGGCGCAAAACCTCCCCAAGTAGGAAGAGTCAAAACCCTCCGATGTTCTCTCTTGCCATAAAACTACCTCCACTGCTCCTTAGGCCATGCCCGGCATTCCATACAAGAATTCGTAATAGTACAAAAATTAGAACGACACCTACTGCACATGATGTGAGGGTCGGTCTCTGCCAAGTCAGAAAACGAGAACACGGAAAACCTGGAACTCCGGGGCACACACACTAAACAGAAGCGAAACAGGCAATGAACCGGGAATAGGCCAAGAGAGGTTTTTTAACCGAATCCAGTTAGGCGCTAGAAATTATCCCATTGTTAAGACCGAAGGTTTGTTCGCGTATGAACAATTGGAGTGTTTACGTCCAGGTCTCCCCGCTTACCGAGCAGTAGTTACTGCCTAACCACATTGTTCAAGATTTTAACGGCCGTATCCAGCTGCTACACCCGCAAGTATATCCTATTGTAAAGGACCAAGGGTTTGTATATTGTGTAGGAACAATCCCTATGCAAGGAATGAAGGTTTGTATTTGTATAGGAACATATGACATATTCTAATGATCACCACAATGTCTCTACAACTCAGGTTGTCCATGTCCTGGGGCGTAGGACCCTCAGGTCCCTCCCGTCTCAAGTCCTCCAGAGTCGCTCCCTCCACATGAGGGACACTCAACAGAGCCCTTGGCGGCCTCTTTAACATTCGGGACACATCACCCATGCCGCTTGCTGGGTTACCAAGGAAGCAGTAGTCCCACAACTGGCAGATACTACGACTAGGAAAGTTCTCACAGTCACAGTCGAAGCATACAGGAAGGCCCCTCACAGCCTATGAGTGATCAATAAGTTTAGAGAAACATGGTTCCCCTGAGACCTGGAGAGTTGATCATAATTCCTTAAGTCCTGCAGCCTTCTGAACATTAGACATAGAAATCAGCTTGGGTTGTTTTGTTAAACTAATGTTTAAAGCAAGTGTAACCTCAATAGGAGAGAGAAACCAGTTATATCTGTCTTGCCTGGACAGCACCTTAACCTGCATTTCCTCCCCAAAAAAAGCTACATTGATTGAGGTTTTTGCATAGCTATATCAAATAAACAATAATCACATAATATATTTCAACCGGATAAACATACTACGAAAAGCGAACAGCAGTCTGGTAGAGAAGAACAGACGTCTTCACACACTGGCTGTCAAAAGCAAAATGGAGTGCAGTACAGCAGGTAAGCGGGCTTCCCTCTACCCTCAGAGTTTAAAAGATCTTGTCTGAAAGCTTAATGGAACATAGTCCATTACATCTGCACAGCAGGGTTGAAGCAAAAATGTAGCACTGCAAAGGCTTACAAAGTGGGTCTGTAGTTCCCCCACTAGTCCTAGCTAACTGCCTTGTTACCAAGCTCCAACGACTAACCAGCTTCCACAAGAGGTATTACATAAAAAATAAAGGTTTAGCCTTGTAGGAAGAAATTCATTTATATGCTAAATTTGGATGAGCTAGTAAACTTAGCCTACCCCCACACAGTACAAGTAGGTAGGTATTCCTGGTTAAAAAAAAAAAAAAAAAAAAAAAAAAAAAAAAAAAAAAAAAAAAAAGCTTACTCTGGCCTTCTCGTGTTACATGGTATTAGCAAGAAATGAACCACCCTACAAATACAACAGCCTAAAGTATGGTACAGCACTTATGAACTAGGAACCAGGTAGGAGCCTGGCACAGGCTCTTGCTCTTCAGCAGCCACTTTTTGATGAATCTGGAGAAATGAGCAGTTTATCTGAGTTAAACTTTACAATAGCCACAACGATGCGATTGTCTGGTAACACTGCTTCAGAAGAGAGAGAAAATATACTAAACAGATGGAAGTGCCCGACTGACATGCCAGCTAGATATGTGGACAGGCTATTACCAAAGGTGAGATTTAGGCTGGAATTTTCTCACAATTCTATAATCAGCAGGTAGGTAATCCCTTAGAGTAAACAACCACAGTCGATCCAACGTCATGGCGTGGCTCGGCTTTATTCACTCGATATTTAATTGGTGAAACAAGAATACAATTACATCTTTGAGCACACCATTCAAAAGATTGAGGTTTCATCAACATAATGTGATATATGAAAGCGCCATACGAACTAACATAAGCATGTGAGCTCTTCGTAAAATATGTTTTCAAGGCAGTTTTGAAATCCAATATGGCGGCAACCGCATGACTTGCCGTTCGTCACCACAGACAATCCACCATCTTTCCCAACCTTTCCAGCACTCATTTGAACAATGTTTGCGCATATAAGTAACATTTATTGATCTTACCCAAGATTGCAGTTGTAATCAGCACAATAAAACAACATTTTGTTGCCTATATTAGTGAAAGTATGAAACTTTTTATTCCCGGGGTCACGGTTTGAACTGAAATTCATTTTTACATTGTAATCGGTGGTTTTATCCTTACTGCCATCACAACTGAAACGCCACAGTGCTTATTTGATTGTAACTATACACACTTTGGTCTTAATTCACTCCAAATTGCACTTGAATTACGCTGCGGTTCCTGGTTCCTAAGCGCTCACAGCACAAACACAGTTACGGGCAGCACACAAGTACACGGTTTATGAGGTGCAAAGCTTTATTCCCTTAATTGTTTACTTTACTCATTATTTAGTTTAACTTTACTTTGTTACTTCAAAATGTTTATTTAATTAATGTCCATTATCCCTTTTTAGCAGCCAAATTAACCCCGAAAAATTACAGATATTTCTGAAGTAAATACGAGCAGACGACAGCAAAAGGACTCATCGTTGACAACCTAGTGGAGCTTCACTCATACACAGATGCATTTAGAAACTGCTTCCATGAATTTTAGTTGTCAGGTAATGCAGAAATGATAAAATTGCTGTAATATGTATATATACTACAAACAGATACGCTAATTTCCCCGGTTTTGTGAAAGTCTTATACCCAGTTTGGAGGGTAAACACATACCAATTGGCAACACTGATAAACAATTGAAGTGCGCGAAGAACGCCAGAGGTACCGTTCACAAGCAAAACTGTTGATATTTGAGTCAGGAATTTAGTTACTTTTTCAACAACGATAGGGTAAAAAACTGTAGGGTCCAGAGTGGACCATGTACGATCAGCTTGGACAATCCCAAAAAAAGTACATTATAACGCGTCCTGACATACCTACTATGGGTTTCAGACAGTGCAAGCACGTTTATGGGCAATACAGTAGGTCCCCGGGTTACGACGGCTCCGGCTTACGACGCTTTTTCTTAAATATTCATTGAAAAATCCGCCCTGGGTCACGACGTTTGTTCCGACGTTACGACGCTGACGCTTCCGACGCTCCGAGTTAACGACGCTTTTAAAAAACGCATACTATGATAAAAAGTTTCTGGTTAGATTACAGCAAAAATTTTGAGGTTATGATGATTTTCAACACTTTTTATGTCGTATTTTTCTATGGTTTTTAGTGACGCCTCATATGCGGAACTAGTTTCCGAGCGAATGAATACATACTAGCTTGCGATGCGCAAAGTTTACATATAACAGTCCAAACGCGCAAATAATGAAAAAATCATTGCTTGTTTCCAGTAATAATACCAAAACAAAGTTTCTGGTTAGATTACAACGCAAATTCCAAGTATCCAAAGAGAGACATTATCCAGTAATTTGATCAGAGAGAGAGAGAGAGAGAGAGGAGAGAGAGAGAAGAGAGAGAGGACGAGAGAGAGAGAGAGAGACCTTACAGACCTTACATCTTGTTCGGGTTGCCCCAGGTCCCTCAGTGTGAGGCACCTCTAATGTCTACCAGAGAGTTGCTAGTACATCTTCCGGTATATTTTGCATCTTCCAATCTTGGATGGTCTGGGATGCAGTTTAGATATTTGTCGAGCTTATTCTTAAACACATCTACGCTCACTCCTGATATATTCCTCAGATGAGCTGGCAACGCATTGAATAGACGCTGCATTATCGATGCTGGTGCGTAGTGGATTAATGTCCTGTGTGCTTTCCTTATTTTTCCTGGTATAGTTTTGGGCACTATTAATCTACTCTGCTTGCTCTTTCTGATATTTTTAGTTCCATGATATTTTCTGCTATTCCTTCTATCTGTTTCCAGGCCTGAATTATCATGTAGCGTTCTCTTCTCCTTTCTAGACTATATAATTTTAAGAATTGTAGTCTTTCCCAGTAGTCTAGGTCCTTAACTTCTTCTATTCTAGCTGTAAAGGACCTTTGTACACACTCTATTTGTGCAATATCCTTTTGATAGTGTGGGTACCATATCATATTGCAATATCAAGTGGACTACGAACATATGTTTTATAAAGCATAATCATGTGTTCAGCTTTTCTTGTTTTGAAGTGCCGTAACAACATTCCCACCCTTTTTGCTTTACATTTTGCCAACAGAGTTGCTATTTGATCATTGCATAACATGTTCCTATTCATCATCACACCAAGGTCTTTAACTGCTTCCTTATTTGTGATGGTCTCAGTATTAGGTCCCTTATATGCATATAGCTTTCTTTCTCTGTCTCCATAATTTATTGATTCAAATTTATCAGAGTTAAATACCATCCTATTTACCTCTGCCCAATCATATACTTTGTTAAGGTCTCTTTGTAGAGCGTTCCTATCTTCAATCACAAGTTAATTTCTCTACTTATTCTTGTGTCATCTGCGAAACTACTCACTACCGAATCCTTAACATTATTATCTATGTCTTCAATCATAATAACAAACAGTATTGCAGCTAACACCGTACCTTGCGGCACACCGGATATTACCTTGGCTTCATCCGATTTCTCGTCGTTTGCAATAACTATCTGGTTTTTCTGTTGTGTAAAAATTCTTTTAACCATCTTCCTACTTTATCCACGATATTGTGTTTTCTAATTTTCTTCGCTAATATATTATGGTCTACTTTATCAAAAGCTTTTGCAAAAGTCTAAATAAACCACATCTGTTTCATTTCCGCTTCTCATATTTTTGAATATGTTCTCACGTGGACTAACAGTTGAGTTTGTGTACTTTTTCCGGGTACGAAACCATGTTGTCCTTTATTAAACAAATTATTTTTTATTAAATGTTTCATAATATTTTTCTTCATTACCCTTTCATACACTTTCATAATATGTGATGTTAGACTCACAGGCCTATAATTACTTGCCTCTAGTCTTGATCCACTTTTGAAAGTAGGGGTAATATTATGCTAATTTGTGCTCATCATAAATCTTGCCTGTATCTACACTTTGTCTTAATAATATTGCAAGTGGCTTTGCAATAGAATGAACTACTTTCTTTAACAAAATAGCAGGAATTCCATCAGGCCTGCAGCAGCTCCATTTTTAATTTCATTAATAGCCTGCACAATATCAGCTTCATTAATATCTATGTCAGCTAAATATTCACTATTTTCATCCCTTACTTCTATATCATTATCTTCATTATCTATTTCTAGGGGTGAATTCTCTCTTATATCGTTCTGCCAGTATGTGCAAATTTCCTTTTTTCATTCGTTAATCTCCCTTCAATTCTCAGAGGGCCTATTCTATTCTTCTTTTATTCATCTTCTTCGCATATGAGTATAATAGTTTGGGGTTTTGCTTGATATTTAATAGGGTTTTTTCTTCCAAGTCCCGTTTTTTCATTTTCTTTTGATTGTATAATCTTTTGTTCTGCATTTTCTATCTTACTCTTTAGTTCTATAACTTTCCATGCATTTTTTTCTTTTGCAAGACCTTTTTTCCACTTTCTGATTTTCTGGAACAAGATCCTTCTGTCTCTTGGTATGCATGAATGATGTTTACTTTTCTTCTTCGGTATATATTTTCCACTATTTTCTCCAATATTTTATATAATATCTCCGTATTTACCATTATGTCCATCATTACGAAAATGTTATCCCAATCTTTGTTTAATTCTTCATTTAATTTTTTCTGACCATTTTATATTTTTACTGTAGAAGTTGTATTTTCCATATCCTTCCCACTTTTTCATTTCTTGCTTATCTCTATTTTTCACTTGCTTTGGAATGAACTGTTAATTCTATGACATTATGGTCTGAAATACTCGCATTATAAACTATTATTTCTTTAACATAATTCATCTCGTTCACAAATACTAGTCTAAAGTATTTTCCTTTCTTGTTGGCAGGTGATTTATTTGTTGAATGTTCTATTCTAGTAGCATATCTAATAGCTTTTCAAATTGCCTTTTATCTTCTGCACTACTATTACTCTCTTTTTTATATGTATAAGTACAACCACAATCTCCTATTCGTTCTTTCCATTCTACGAAAGGAAAGTTGAAGTCACCAGATAGGAGAATAGTCCAGTCCTTGTGATTTCTACATATATCATCCAATTTTTCAATTATTAAGTCAAACTCTTTAGTATTAGGAGGTCTATATATTACTATGTTCATCAATTTTTCTGATTCAAAAAATTCTACCGCTATTAGTTCACATTCTGAGTTACTATATTTTCTCATATATTTTTTTTTTCCTTGTTTTTTGTCTTTCCCATATATTGCGGTTCCCCTTGATTCCTATTTTTTCTATCTGATCTATAAGTTTGGAACCCTTTTATTTGATCATCATTCCCAGTCTCTTGGGAATACCAGGTTTCACTTATATTCATTATATCTATTTTCTTTTCATTTTGGGTTAGTTCTTCTAAGTACTCTATTTTTCTTTTTGAGTTACTCGTAACTAAACCCTGCGCATTCATCACTATGATGGTTGCGTGTTTTCTCCTTCATTTAATACTGGTAGTAATAAGGATTTTCCCATGTCTCTTTCCTGTTCTGGTATGTTGTTCTTTTTTTCATTTCAGAAATTCTGACATTAAAAAATCCAACTTTTCCATAATATTTGATCTTCCTTCATCATAATTATTCATTTTGTG
Organism: Macrobrachium nipponense; assembly: GCF_015104395.2. Taxonomy (NCBI): domain Eukaryota; kingdom Metazoa; phylum Arthropoda; class Malacostraca; order Decapoda; family Palaemonidae; genus Macrobrachium; species Macrobrachium nipponense. Next base: position 45,691,163 of record NC_087206.1, on the reverse strand, counting down.
TCTGAATCTGCAATTTTCTCCGTTTCTGCAATATCCTCTTGCATAATAAATACAGTTATTATCTCTTGAGTAGAATTTCGGAGCTGATGCTTTGAAATTTTTTGCTGACACCTCTGCATATCTCATTGGTGGTTTGCTTTTCTCTTTTACCTGATATTCTTGATTTCTCTCTTTATTTGTTTCTTTCTTATTTTGGATTTTATTACTTGGTTGGTTATTTATTTGATTATGATTCATGGCTACAGGGTGCTATATTTGCATTTTTTGTCGAACTTACATCCTTTTCCTTCTTTTAGGTTTTTACATATTTTTGGATGCAGATCTCTGCAATCATCCCCATATCCATCTAAGTATGCACATTTACCATATATTTCATAGTTTTGACATATCTTCCGACGCTCCGAGTTAAGGACAGAGAAGTGTTCGTTTCATTAAACGGCCTCTGACTCATGCCAGTAAAGGTTTTGTTGATACTAGTAATATAAGCCTATTTAAAGATAAGTTTACTTTAATTAGTCTATATGATACGTAAGTAGTAATCAACTGTTCTTGTAGCCCTCAAGATTTGGCAAAATCGAAGTATCCAAAGAGACACATTATCCAGTACACTGGAACCTTGACATACGAATTTAATTTTTTGTTTCCGTTTTACCATCGTCGTATATCAAAACAGTTGTATCTCAAAGCATTTTTTCGCATTTAAAATAATGTAATACGTATTAATCCGTTCTAGCGCTATGAAACCACACCTAAACACAGCTAAATTACATATAATATACACAATTTATACACAAATAAACGAGTAATAACACACAATGATAAAATAACATAGCAATGTGATAAATGATAATAAATGTTAATAAAATCAATAAAAAAAGAAAGGAATTTTACTTACCATAATGAAAGATGACGTGAGGCCAGCAGGGGGAGGAGGTAGGGAAGGGTGACAGGGAACGATTTTGTTCTCTTTTTATTTACGTATGTACACTAATAACTACGTAATAAACACAAATGAAAGAACATTGCTAACCTAATTTTTATTCATTTTTTTTAATCAGTTCGTAGTTTAGAAATAATGGTGATGCCTTTGGAAGGTTTTTATAGCTTCCTTCTGCTTGATGATCGTGGATATTGTAGAAGGATTTCGACCATACTCGTTTGCCAAATCGACGATATGAACGCCACGTTCATGCTTTGCTATAATTTCATGTTTTGCTTCCATCGAAATCATTTTCTGGGGTTTTTTCTTATCACCTGCTTTGTCTTTAGCTTTGGGACCCATGGTTAATAATAAAATAGACAAAATAACATGAAAAATAGGCACAAATACAACAAACTAAACAACGACGTGTTAAAGATGCAGCACCAATAAACAAACAGACTGAACGCCATTTATCGTCGCCTATACAATTATCACTCATCGCAAAATCGTATCTCAAATATTTCGTTGTATATCAAAGCATATATTTTCGCAAATTTTCTGTTGTATCTCAAAACATTCGTATATTAGGGCAATCGTATGTCAAGGTTCCAGTGTAATTTGATATGTGAGAGAGGAGAAAGAGAGAGGATGATAAGAAGAGAGGGGAGAGAGAGAGAGGAGAGAGAGAGAGAGACGAGAGAGAGAGAGGAGAGGGAGAGAGAGAGAGAGAGAGAGAGAGAGAGAGAGAGGCGTCTTGGCAACAAAGGTCTCGGGGATTGACGTAACGTTTATTTTCTGAACAGATAGGACAGAGAAGTGTTAGTTTCATTAATCGGCCTCTGACTCATGCCAGGAAATGTTTTGTTGATGCTAATATATAAGCCTATCTAAAGATATGTTTACTTTAATTAGTCTATATGATACGTAAATAGTAATCAACTGTTCTTGTAGCCCTCAAGATTTGACAAAATCACTCCAGGTTGTACATAAAACTTCAAGAATGTAGTGTCACCAGAGGATTAAAATAGTTTTTACCTTCAAGAACCAGCATTTTTTTATGAAAATAACTCCAGGTTGTACATAAAACTACAGGAAACAACATGTAGTGTAACCAAAGGATTACAAGTAAGGTCTTTATAACACTTTATTAGTTTAAGACATATTTCCAAACGTCATTCCGGCTTAAGACTATATTCGGGTTATGACGCGTCTCAAGAACGGAACCCCCGTCGTAACCTGGGGACTGCCTGTACCTATTTCTGTAATGAACACTCTTATCAGAACGAGATTTTGCTATAGTGCATTACACCCAGTGCCGTAATTTATAAGGGTATCGTGAATCACTAATCGTAAAGAATAATGACACTTGTCCTTGTACCAAGAGACAAAAACTCCATTATGCAGAAATGGATACGAACACGCGTATAAAGCTCCACCTACCCCCCCCCCTCCACCGCCACCCCTTTCCTTCTTCGTTCCTTCGCCTTCCTTTCTCTCTCTCTCTCTCTCTGTTGCCATTCGGTATGTGTTGACCCTCCAAACTGGGTATAAGACTACACACAAAACGTTGAAATTGGTGAAATTAGGCTATGTATTGGAGTATATATACATAAATATTAAAGCAATTTTATCATTATTGCATTAGGTACTATGACAACTAGAATTCATGGAAACAGTTTATAATAATGAAACGGCGTATGTGTGAAGCCTCCACTAATGTGGCAACAATGATTTTGCCATTCTTAGCATGCAAACATTAAAGGTCACATTTATTTCTGGCATATGGTTATTAAAGAAATTCAAAATACTAATATAAACTGAAATCAATGAAAAGTGCTAGCAAAAAAAAAAAGCAAAAAAAAAAAAATATGTATATATAATTCACTAATCCGTAGTCGTTCCTCTATGGTTTTCGGCAGCCAGATGTACGAAAACGTTAGAAACATTTGATTGTATCTACTTTAGAAATATCTAATTTTTCGGGGTAATTTGGTTGCAAAAAAGGGATAATATACATGAATTAAATTAAAATTTTTAAATAACAAAGTAAATTTGAACTAAATAACGAGTAAAGTAAACAATTTAGGGAATAAAACTTTGCAGTTTCGTCGTCTGCTGTTCGTAACTGTGTTTGTGGCGCGCGCTTAGGAACCAGGAACAGCAACTGGTTTAAAGTGCAATGTGGAGTGAACTGAGACCAAAATGTGTATAATAACAATCAAATAAGCACTGTGGAGTTTCAGTTGTGATGGCAGTAAGGATAAAAACCACCAATTACAAGGTAAAAATGAATTCAGTTCAAACCATGACCCCGGGAATAAAAAGTTTCATACTTTCAGTAATATAGGCAACAAAATGTTGTTTTATTGTGCTGATTACAACTGCAATCTTGAGCAAGATCAATAAACGCTACATACATACGCTAACATTGTTCAAATGATTGCTGGGAAGGCTGGGAAAGATGATTTTCGTCACTGATCAAAACTTGTACATCCCACGGTAGCCGCCATATTGAATTTCAAAACTGCCTTGAAAACATATTTTACGAAGAGCGTCACATGCTTATTTTAGTTCGTATGGGGCTTTCATATATCACATTATGTTGACGAAACTTCAATCTTTTGAATGGTTTGCTTGGAGTTGTAATTGTATTCTTGTTTCACCATTTAAATGTCGAGTGAATAAGACCTGAAAACCGTGATAAGGGTTGGCAGTCGCTGGTTTTTCCCCCCATTTTCAATTTAATAATCAAGAATATGTAAAAATATTTATGCAATTCATGACCTTATACTGCTGTTTAACTATGTATTTAAATAATTATCTAGTGCACGCTCCTTCTTCTTCTTCTACTAAAAATCGCAGTTTCCTTGGATAAGTAGTGGTTGAAAGTTGGTGTTAACGATTGTTGTGATGACAGTGCCCCAGCGTCTATGGGTTCAAGTGGTGTGCGGATTTAGCACTGGAAATGGGAAGTTTGTTGCCCACAAGCAACTCCGCAAACATCGAGATGGCGTCAATCTTCGAAACATTTTTAGTTATAAGTAAAAATTTCGAAAGCATCATGGGGGTAGTTGGGGGTAGCGTGCACTGCGTTTGGCCACACTTTTCATTACCCTCTGTTTAATCTTAAAATATGGCCTCAATTTCTAACTTTGGAGAAAATACTTACTTTGAAAGGAGAGTAGAGGTCTCAAGCTGTTCCTCTCACCACCAACAACTCATGACTGACGACCATCTCCGGTGTCAGGACGTGTTAAAGTACTTTTTCGGAGGGTGGCCACAAACACGGTAGTCAGTGGGTTGGCCAGCCCAGTCGGTTGTTTACCCTAATACATGTTTTTGTTTCTTGACTTTCCACCTTTACAATTCCCTTTCAATCTCAGCTTCTGTAAGCAGTCACTGCTCATTTTTTTCCACGAATCAATAGTACTAAATAGGTAGTAGGCATTTGATAAATGTGTTTGCTGATCTTGACTTGAAGTAGTGCAGTGAATTTGGACTCCTAAACTGAATGATTACCTTACGGTATTATACTATTACCTAGGTACCTACCCTACCTACTGTGGCCATAAATGTAACCATCCTAATTTGCCCACAGAGCCTAGGTTACCTTTGTTTAACAGATTTCAACCAACGCATAGCTAGGTAGGTTGGTAGGTAGGCCTAGAATTAGGTAAACCATCACAGGTCTGGGCTAAGAGTCTAGGTATAGGTAAGCCTATACTGTCTTTAGCAACGGGACAAGAAAGAGATAGCTAGGTAGTAGGTAGAAGGTAATCCACCCTAAACCGACAATATCATAGAGGTAATACCTAGCTAGGTAATAACAAACACGGAACACCTCAATTACAACCATTAGTATCAATGGTATGAAATGATAAGCGTCGCGTCCACCGTACCACTCTAAACAAAGTTGCGCCTACCTAGATAGGCCTAAGCCTCGCCTAAGCCCACGGAACTTTGGTTTGATAAATATCCAATACAACAACTCGACATGCCTGACTACAACATAAGATGGCACAGAATCGATCTCTTTTGTACAAATCGCATTGCTAACCAAGATAATTTACCTGGCAGTCGGGAGCCTCAGACATATGCGCAAAATAGAGAAGACTGGGCACAGGAATCGGTCGGGGAACTTCGGCGACGGTATCGACTTCGACAGAAGAGACGAGAAACACTGACTGACTGTCTCTGTCTGGCCAACTGGATGACTCTCCAAAGAACAGCTACAGCTTTCGTCATTCTCTTCTGGGAGAAGAAATTTTGGTAACAGTGTTATACTTGTTGATACCTGACTACTATACGGTTCTTTTAATGACAAAAATAGAAAATCCTTCTGTGCATAACAGTGTTGTGTCTAAAACAAGAAAACCATAACATAGACATTCAGCGATAATCCCACGATAATTCCCATAATCAGAACATTCTTTGAATTCTTTCCTAGTTATGGAATAGGTGATTTCTCTCCAGGATTGTGGAAAAATAAATCTAAATTTTACTGAAATTGTTCTTAACAAAGAATGAAACAGCTAATAAATAATAAATAACCCCTCCAAAAAAATCCCATCGATAGAAGTAGGTACCCGTTTCGACCCGTAGGCCTATCACAGTTCTGGTATGATTCATAGGTAACGTGATTGGCTTCTTGGAGACATATGATCAAGAATAGGGCTGGGTTTTCATATTCAACTCTTTGTGAACAGCATATTTTGTTTCATAATCAGAATACGGCAGTCGTGCTTCGATCAAATTATCTGTGCGATCATACCAATGTTTAAGAATAAAACAAAAAATCTCAGCCAAAACTAATTGAGAATATGAATTCTGAAAGAAAACTAGAGACTTCCAATTTAAAGTAATAAGAAGAGTAAACTAATGATTATGACGAGGTGTAGTGGTGAAAATAATGAAGAGTCAAAATATTAATAAAATGCAGACGGCTGTCGGTAGATCTTATGATACAGAACTAACACATATACTCTTAGAGGAAGGAACTTTGATTCAATTTAAAGTTTGTTATCAGTAAGTGTATCTTACTCAGTGTAATGAAACATCAGCATTAATAGTTGGTTACAAAAGAATATAAGCATTAAAGGCAAAGCCAGGATCCGATAAAGATACTTAAACTGAAAGCAATAAGAACATACTCTTTGTAGGTGTTACGGGCTGCTGAAGAGCAAGAGTCCGTGCCAGCACACTCTAGGCTGCTGAATCTAAGTAGTCTTTGTAGTTGACGAATATAGGGGTGTTCGTTGCATGTGATCAACCGCTGAAAATCTGATGAGGATACAGTCTCTTAATACCGATATCTAATAAAAATAATAAAGAGGTTCACCGAGACGAATAAAAAAGAGAATGGCTGCCACGAGTAAACACCTAGGAGGTAATTCAAGTGTTCTCTCAAAGAGCATTTGCAAGTCAATTTTAAAACGTTTAAATCAAACCTTGATTCATATTTGAAGTTGGTCTATCTGCCTCCACATATTTGATTGTATTTATTCAGGTATCCTGTTTATCTACACAGAGTCTTGTATGAATTCCAGCTTTTCCTAAATCTCCAGGAACAATAAATATTACATATAATAAAAAAATTAGATTACTTACCGCTACTTACAATTTTTATACGGAGAGGGTTTTATGAGTTACGGGGGAGGCTTACAAAAGACTGACGATAGGTCAGTCGTATTAAAGTTAATTTTAATGTTTTAAACAAGAACAATGGTTATTAGTATAAATGAGGAAAAAGCAAGATATGTAACGGCTCCTCTAAAGGAGTAACACGGTCTAGGTCGATTCAATTCAATCGATGCTTTGCCTTTGTAACGGCACCTAAGTGCTTGTGTGGTGAATTCCTAATATAGTTTTGAGCACTTCCTTCTTTTATTTTCTTTTGCCCGTTTCCCCCGCACATGATGAAAGATTTCCTTATTTTTTAAATTTTTGTTTTCCTCTTCATGTGGTTGTCGTTGCTTAACCTCTTACCTTCTTTCTTTTATGTATTCTTGGCAAAATTGCAAAACATGGATTAGATCTACTTTTTTTACACAGAAATTTTAGTGTATATTTGATGATCTTTAGTTTCTCCTTTCCGTTTCACTTATATTTTTCAGTTCACTTTATTTTCTATAGGTATCCCATTTTCCATTTTGTTGTTTTATTTCGGTTATTTGTCTTTTATAAATTTACCTCGCGTATATACTTTATAACTAGTTCCTGTCATTACTCGCTTTTTCTTGAATGGCTATGTTTATCGTTTTCAATATTTCTTTCTTTTGTATCTATACTGTAGCTTGCCATTTACTGCCCTTGCAAGAGCAGAATGACTCTAGCATTTTGCGCCGAGTACCTACCTACTTAGTAATATAGTTTCAAAGGTCACGGTTTTATTTGCAGTGAATTTTTACAATCATCATTTTGAAGGTAGACAACTTTTTATAGATACTCCTATCTCTCCTCTTGATGTGGCAAAAGCGGTGATTTCTGGGACACCTAGTATTTTCCTATATAAGCAAGTCTTATTTTCTATTAACCTGATTCCTTCTATATGTTCTAGTTCCTCTTCCATATTGTATATTAATATCTTATTTGTTTACTTATTTATTTCTAAGCCGCACTTTTTCCAGACTTCTGTATTATGTTTTGCATCCACCATACTTTTTGCTATCACTAAAACCTACTAATCATCGCAGTTCCCATTTTTACTACCTCATTGCTGTTTAATATTGTTTCTTCCTGTGCTATTTTTTGTAATTACATGTTTTCAGCTTAATCAGTTATGTTATTCTCATGCATCCATTTCTTATTCTGAATTTCCATTCCTTGCATGTGGTCGACTGAAATACCACTATTCCTTAGGGAATGCGCACCAAGAAACATTGACGAGATGGCGAAGCTTGTGGAATGGTGCTCGGAAACCAGAAACCGAAGAAAAATTGTAGAGTGGATATCCAGAGATTCAAACTGTACGAAAGCTGACATATGTGAGGAAGTCCACATAGTCCAGTTAGAAACCTTTGTGAAAAATGGTAGGCTGAAATATGCAAAGTTCCAAGATGCATCACCACAAAAGACCAAGACGCAAGTGAGGTACACAGCTACACAAATCCTACAGTTTGTATTCTTTTTCAATCCTACAGTGCCTGCGACTAACATACCTACTGAAGAAGAGATGACCGAACAAGGTGGAGTGGAAGAACCTCAACAAAAAGCGCTTGATGGATTGAGGCAGGCTTTAGGAAATGAACCTATGTTAGGAATACCAGATTTCAACTGGATTTTCATTATGAGAACAGATGCATCCAATAAAGGGCTAGTAGGCCTAATTATGTACTAATTTGCTTATGGCATAGTCCCAATTGTTTGTGCAAGTAGGAAATTCTAGAAGAACAAGTGCAACTACTGATCCATCGAAAAGGTGGACCTGCCGATGATTGGAATTAAGAGATTCCATCTGTAATTGTATGGGGTGGATTTCGAAAGACAGATAGACCACACGATACTTGGTTATGTGTAATTTGAGAAGAGAGTCCAAGGATCACGAGTGGCACACATTGTGAGACAGAAGACTTGGTGGTAATAGTGGCCTGTGGCTTTAAAAATTGTAGGATTAAAATATTTAGTGAAAGACTGAAATATTACTGTAAGTCGGAAAAGTGTGCAATGTGTAATCCTATTGTTTCCTGCACTGTTGTCGTTTATACTACTTATGATTACCACACTAGTATGTACATAATACTTGCATTAGGTTTCTTTCTTACCTTTGGGTTGCCACTGGCATGTGAGCATTCGTTATTATGTTGCTTTTGCTCTGCAGTTGGTAAACAGTGTATGTAAATGGTTTGAGTTTATTTTTGCATTTATACATTGTTGGATTTTTAATTATTGTTACAGGTATGATTTATAATTTGGTATTATACTGAAAAAAGCTTGGAAGCTGCTGGTGAACCTTTACGCCTCATCACAATTTGTTCAACATGTTTACAAGTTATGAACAAGGTACTGAAGCCCTTTCGGCTACATTCTGACCCAAGTCCTACAGCAGCTAAGGAATGGAAACACTGGTAATGTATATTTACTAACTTCATTGAAGAGAGTGGTAACTAACTCTTCATCCTGCAAACTAAGAACATTAGCGAATTGCGTGCCCCACAATTTGCATGAATGTATTAAAGTCTATACATGTGACGGTGCTGTCTCCAAACTAGAAACCGTTTACATTAAACTACCAAGTGGAATCTTTTATTATCATGACAACAGCAGCCGGGCGAGTTCATTGAAGAGTTTTTAAGAGAACTACACAAACTTAGCAAAGATTGAGAAATATTGCAGAGAACTGGTTTGCAATGTATTTAATGGTACGTACTGTATTCCCATTCATCTAGCAGCTGCCGTTAGAGAATAAAAATTTAGGTTTGGAATCTACCCATACGTCTACAAATACAGAAGTATCAATGGTATCAATATCACTAGATGCAAGGTCTCTAGGATATGATAAAGTAAATTAAATGACCAAGAATATTTCTCTACTCTCTTAACAGTTTTGAAGGATCTTTGTTGTAATATCATCTTGATTATACTTTTATTTTATATATATATATATATATTTTATATATTTATCTATATATAGTTATATACGTATATATATAATATATTATTGACTGGTAAAAGTGTTTTCTGTAACAAACAGAATTCCATCTAATAAAAGGAGCCCATAAAAACACCAAAATGTAGAGAGAAAAGTACTATATTTCAGAGACTGCTGTCTCTCTCTTCAGGTATATGAATGAGAAAAGTTTACAGAAAAGGTGGTATTATACCAAGAGATTCGTCCACAAGTAAGCCAATTTAGGTCACCCCCGCTGATAATCTTCTTTAATCTTCTTAAGCGTGGTTGAATGAACACTGCGTCGACGATGTCTGATGTCCAATTCCCTTTTGAGATGTTCATTACCTGCTCTCTTTTTATTAAGGCCTTCCATCATTTGACTCTTGTACGGCAGTTGTTGCTATAAATTACACGTGACATATTCCAGTTTATTCTATGGTTATGTTCATTTATATGATTGAAAATAGCTGAGTTCTGTTGTCCATACCTAACTGACCGTTTGTGTTGTATTAATCTCTGGGGAAGTGATTTACCTGTAAATCCGATGTAAGATTGGTCACAGTCCTGGCATGGGATCTCATATACCCCATACCCCAGAGTTCTTTGGGCGATGTCTTTTGTTGGACGGTTAATCAGGGATTGCTAAGGTATTTGGTAGGTAAATGCAAAAGGGTTGGATTTCCCAAGGGTGTGAGTACTCTCTTAATCGTCTCCAGGTGGGGAATTTTTATTTTATTGTTGGGTGTGTCTCTGGTCTTGTCTTTAGGGGGTCGGTAGAAAATTACGTTTGCTTTTTGAATTGCTTTCTCAATTATAGTGGTCAGGATACTTTAAAGATGAAAGTTGCTTGCGAATTAGTTCAAATTCTTTTCCAGGAAATCTGGGGAACAAATTCGTAAGGCTCTTAGGAATAGGTTTGCTGGCTAGACCTATCTTGATAGTATTGTCCATGATAGCTAAAGTAGTGAATATATGAAAGTGAGAACGTTGGTTTTCTGTATATGGTAAATTTGTATTCTGTCGTGTCTCTGATTATTAAAACATCAAGAAAAGGAATTTTGTTGTCTGTTTCCCATTCAACTTTAAATTTGATGCTGGGCACTAATGCGTTTAATTTTGAGAGGAATTCATTAAAATTACCCCACTTATTATCCCAAAATGTTAGTAGTCATCCACGTATCTCATCCACAGCATGTTTTTGGGTTTTATGCATTTATTACTGTAGTTTCAAAGTATTCCATGTACAGATTGGCTAAAATAGGACTTAAAGGACTACCCATACTACACCCGAATTTTTGCTTGTAGAATGATTCCCCGAATGAAAATACGTTATTAGATGCACATATGTTTAAAAGGAGTGTTACTAAATGCTTTAACTGACCTTCATAAGAAATATCCTGTTCCCCGCAGATTCATGATAGCCATCCACTCGCTAAAAAAGTTAGATGTTATAATAAGTAGATCCGACAAAGACGGCAAAATTGTAATAATGGACAAAGACTTCTACTCGACAAAATCAACCAGCTCCTTAGCGACACAAATACTTACGAAAAAACTGACGAAAAATCCCCTCCAGAACGTTCCACAGAATTTTTTCGGAAAGTAAGATTAATTGGCCAAGACAAAAAGAGTATTGAACTATTAGAGAAATTTAAAGTAATTAATCCTAAATCACCCTACTTTTATGGTCTTCCCAAAACTCACAAAGACAATCTTCCATTCAGACCCATCGTTTCATGCGCCGGAGCTTTCAATTACAAAATTTCTAAATGGTTAGCTGGCCTCCTTTCTCCTTTTTTAGGCACTTTTTCTCCCAGTCACATCAAACATTCGGAAGACTTTTGTCACAAATTCAGAGAAGCACATATACCACTTCACAACATAAAACTTTTAAGCCTTGACGTAGACTCCCTATCACAAAAGTACCAGTACAGGACGTTCTTCAGTTTTTAAGGGAAAAATTATCCCCCTATTCAGATCATTTCCCTTTGGCACTTGACAAAATAATAAAGTTAGTTGAATTATGTGCATCTAATAACGTATTTTCATTGCGGGAATATTCTACAAGCAAAAATTCGGGTGTAGTATGGGTAGTCCTTTAAGTCCTATTTTAGCCAATCTGTACATGGGAATCTTTGAAACTACAGTAATAAATGCAATAAAACCCAAAAACATTGCTGTGGATGAGATACGTGGATGACATACTAACCATTTTGGGATAATAAGTGGGGTAATTTTAATGAATTCCTCTCAAAATTAAACGCATTAGTGCCAGCATCAAATTTAAAGTTGAATGGAAAAAGGGAAAACAGACAACAAAATTCCTTTTCTTGATGTTTTAATAATCAGAGACACGACAGAATACAAATTTACCATATACAGAAAACCAACGTTCTCACTTTCATATATTCACTACTTTAGCTATCATGACAATACTATCAAGATAGGTCTAGCCAGCAACCTATTCCTAAGAGCCTTACGAATTTGTTCCCCAGATTTCCTGGAAAAAGAATTTGAACTAATTCGCAAGCAACTTTCATCTTTAAAGTATCCTGACCATATATTGAGAAAGCAATTCAAAAAGCAAACGTAATTTTCTACCGACCCCCTAAAGACAAGACCAGAGACACACCAACAATAAAATAAAAATTCCCCACCTGGAGACGATTAAGAGAGTAACTCACACCCTTGGGAAATCCAACCCTTTTGCATTTACCTACCCAAATACCTTAGCCAAATCCCTGATTAACGTCCAACAAAAGACCATCGCCCAAAGACTCTGGGGTATATGAGATCCATGCCAGGACTGTGACCAATCTTACATCGGATTTACAGGTAAATCACTTCCCAGAGATTAATACAACACAAACGGTCAGTTAGGTATGGACAACAGAACTCGGCTATTTTCAATCATATAAATGAACATAACCATAGAATAAACTGGAATATGTCACGTGTAATTTATAGCGCAACTGCCGGTACAAGAGTCAAATGATGGAATCGGCCTTAATAAAAGAGAAGCAGTAAGGAACATCTCAAAAGGGAATAGGGACATCAGACATCGTCGACGCAGTGTTCATTCAACCAACGCTTAAGAAGATTAAAGGAAGATTATCAGCGGGGTGACCTAAATTGGCTTACTTGTGGACGAATCTCTTGGTATAATACCACCTTTTCTGTAAACTTTTCTCATTCATATACCTGAAGAGAGAGACAGCAGTCTCTGAAATATAGTACTTTTCTCTCTACATTTTGGTGTTTTTATGGGCTCCTTTTATTAGATATATATATTATATATATATATATATATAATATATAATATATATATATATATATATATATATATATATACAAAGTTACAGCCACGAAGGAAAATTGAAACATTGGAGATACTAAGTAATTTCGTCTTATTACAGACATGGTCACAGCAACTAAAGATATAATTAGTGGGTACAAGTCATAAGGGAATACAAAAAGGTCATACCCACCAACCATTTATATAGGCCCTTGCTTTTGTGTATTTTAGTTGCTGTGGCCATGTCTTGGCAATAAGACGAAAGTTCTTAGCATCTCCAGTGTTTCAATTTTCCCTCGTGGCTGTGACTTTGTTCGTATAATCATGTTTTTTCATTTCTTCGTGATTTAAAATAAAAAACACACACATATATGGCGTAACTTTTCAGTATTGTGCAAATAAAACTGCACTGGAGATTGCCGGTAAAGAATTTTACTGTGTGCTTTAGCAGCAGTAAAGACTGATGAACCTTTACTGTTTCTTAACCTGCCTCGAGGTTGCAAATCAAATTCAGGCAAATCTCGAAACTATAGCAAGGATAATAATGTCGCTACAGGCCATCTGGTGGACTGATCGATAACTGTGAGGAGGTATCTGTGACCTCCTGATGGAGGAAGGGGCCCTACGACGTCTACGTAGATATGGCAGAATTTTCGTTTGGGGTGGGGAAACTGCCAATTCCTGACTCAGTGTGCCTGCTGATCTTGCTCTTCTGGCATGGGATACATTGTCTCGCCCACTTCCGAGAATCCCTTCAGATGCCATGCCACATGAACTCTGTCAGGAGGCAAGTTGTTGTTCAGCCCAACGGATGTGAGAGGCCGTGGATGATTTCAAAGACCTTTCTCCGGGATGCTAGGATTAGCGGGCAAGGGCGTCCTGTGCTGACATCGCAGAGGAGTGTCGTTGGTGACGGGCCGAAGGGCACGTCTTTCCACTTGAGAGAGGTGATTGCGGTTCGGTAAACTGGCAACTCAGGGTCGGCTGCTTGTTCCCGGGCTAAGTATTTGTAGTCGATTTCGAGGTGGACTGAGCTGATTTCGACTCGGGAAAGGGCATTGGCCACAGGGTTTCTCCCGCCTGGGACGTAGCGGATGGTGCAGCCAAACTCTGTAATGGTTGCGAGATGTTGCTGTTGTCTGGCAGACCAGGCATCTCCTACTTTGGTAAAGGCGTTTGGCAGTGGTTGGGGGTCCGTTCTGATGGTAAAAGGGTTCCCCTCCAGCAGGTAGTGGAAATGACAAACGGCCTGACAGACCGCTAGTAATTCTCGGTCAAAAGTGCTGTATTGGGTCTCAGCGGGCTGCAACTTCCTGCTGAAGAAGGAGAGTGGTTGGGGTACTCCGTGAATCACCTGCTACAGGACTGCTCTACAGGCGACGTTGCTAGTATCAGTGGTGAGCTGTAGGGTTGCTGCGGGGTCTTGGTGAGCCAAGATGGTCGCCCTGGATAGAGATGTCTTCGTCTGCAGGAAGGCTTGTTGCTGCACTGTCTCCCACACCAGTTTCTTTGGTTTCCCCTTCAGGACTTCTGTCAAGGGGGACATGGTGCAGGTTATGTCGGGTGTGAATCAGGGGCAATAATTTTGCCATCCTGATGAACTCCTGCAGTGTCTTGATTGTGGTTGGTGTCAGGAATTTTTATACAGAGGCTACCTGTGACATAATGGGGCGGATGCCTTCTGTGGAGATCTCGTGCCCCAGGAAATCCACCTCGGAGCTTAAGGTACACTTGTCAAAACGGACGACTAATCCATTCTCCTGAAGGTGCTGCAAAATGGCTCAGATGTGTTGCAGATGTTCTTGCGGTGACCTGGAAAAAATGAGGATGTCGTCCACATAGCAAATGCAGAAGGGCAGGTCTCCTAGTATGCTGTCCATCAGGCACTGGAAGGTGGCTCCTGCGTTCCTCAGGCTGAAGGTGGTGTGATGATGCCAGTCTTAGGGATCTGGAGTAGTCGCTAAATTCAGAAAACGGTAATCCCCACAAGGTCTCCAGGTCCTGTACGCCTTCTTGACCATGTGGAGGGGTGATGCCCACAGGCTGGAGGCCTTCCTGCAGATGCCCATCTGCTCCATCTCTGCGAAGGCCTTTTGGCATCTTGGAGTCGGTTTGGCGGTAGCCTGCAAAACTTTGTGTATGTGGGTGGGCCAGCGGTCGTGATGTGATGGTAGATACTGTGCTTGGCTGGGGTTCTGGCCACCTGATGAAGTTCCGGCTTGAATATGTCGGGGAACTCCTGAAGAAGGGCGCTGTATTTATGGGGCACTACAGAGCAGATGGTAGGAGTACTTGGGCCTGAAGTGAGGGGAAAAGACCGGCAGATTCGTGTTGAGGAGGTGTTTGCGGCCCACGTCAACCAGGAGCCGAGGAGGGGGGCCTTGACGTCGGTGATGATAAAAGGCCACACATAAGTCCGACCCAGGATGGATATCCTGCTTGATCTTGTACCGAAGGAGTGAATGGGGGTCCTGTTCGTGGCCATCAAGGCAGTGGTGGTGTTGGGGGTGCGGCTACGATCATCCTCCGAAGGTGGATGATCGCATAGCTACAGTGTCTACTAACATCCTCCTGCCGGGGATCTCATCGTGGACGTAGAAACCTACAGGTTGTGGCTTCTGGAAGAGCGCGACCATGGCTGCTGATGGGGGCAGGTGCCTTCCCCGTTTTTTGACTGGTTGTATGAGCATGGTTTCTCACACTGTTTGGTGTATTTGCCAAATTTACTATGGTAGAAACACCATGCTGGGTTTCCACCCCACTGCTGTGTTGGGGATCCTTTTTGTATGGCGGTGACTTCTGCTGCTTTTGCTCCTGCTGTGTCGTCCTCCATCAGGCAGTTGGTCGAAGGCATTGATGGGGTGGAAAAGGTGGCCACCCGGGAGGCCTTGGTCAGTCTCCAAGCCTTCACAACCAATTCCTCGTTGGATAGGGCATGGATCTCCATTATTTGCTTCCTTACCTCTGGTTCCAACTGATGGAGGAATATCTCCCGCTTAAGGATGATCTTGCATTGCCCGTCGTCGTCCCACTCCAGCAGGAGGATGAGGTCTATCAGTCTATTCCAGGGGACCTGTGGGTCTCTATCTTGTATGGGGTTTGTTACCAGGTCGAGGATTTAGGCAGCTCTGTTGATGGTGGGGAGGGAGAAGGTGTCGATCATCTTCACCTTTAGATCAGTGTAGTGTATCGTGTCTGGCTGCGCGATCATCCATGGGCACATTTGCTCATAGACTTCATCTGGCATGGTTGACACGACGAAGTCTGCCTTCAGGACTTCGTCAGAGACGCCCGCCATCCAGGACTGGCTTTCTGTGTGCAGGAACCATGTGGCTTTCTTGGTGGCAAATGGTGGCAGCTTCACAGAAGGAGATGCATCTGCCCTCTAGGGTGAGGTGGGGGTAGGGGGTTTGTTAACTGCCCCTAAGGTACTGGCTGCTGTGGAGCGCAGCATGTCTCCCTCAAAAACCGGGTAAACCGAGTGAATGCCTGAACACTCCTTAGTAGGTGTATAGTAATTAGTCTGCTAAAGGCATCGGTGTCGTCCTCGGAAGGAAATTTGCAGAGACCTAGACTGAGGCACCGTAATAAGTCTGCTAAAGGTCTCTGAAGGTGAGCGGCGGTAGTTAGTCCCTTAATGGCTGAGCCAAAACCGCTTGAGTCACCGATCCAATCTGGGGTCACCAGTGTGAGGTTTAGAGAGAGAGTCAGGTAGCTGGGTACTGATGATTTATTTACAGGTGAGCTCAGGTTTTAAACAGATGTGCGGGCGGATCTATAGTGCGCGACCGACACTGACACAAAAGTGACATGATCCGACCCGGATTTGTGTTTCTTGACATGCTAATTTACATGAATATTATTTGCTATACTGAGTTAACAGATATGAATGATATGTCGGCGGCAAGGCCACAAAGTGCTTAATATTATGATATGAGGTACAATGCGGACAAGAAAACTGCACATTTACATTTAGGTAAAAAGTGTTGTCCTTACAGTGTCATGATCAATGTAATTAATGGAACATAGAAATCAGTGTGTGCAGTTATGAAAGCAATCCAAGCAGTAATCAATAGCATGGAATTTTGCTACAAAACCGACTAATTAAAGTAAGAATTGCAACAATAAGGAATTATTCCTAAGCCGACCAATGAAGGTAAACTTAGCAACAAGGAGATTACATACATGGAAATGAATCATTACAATCAGCAAAAGCATAACACAAGACACGCAAAAGGCATCAGTTAGGAAATAATGCAATAGTTCATTTTAACAGAATGCAATTTACAAAATTGCGCAATAAGGTAACACATCAACAAATGAAATAGACAATAATCAAAACATGTAATAAGATAATGCTTCTGCAATAAAGAATAGGCAACACAAAATTATGCATTGTGGCTACCTCACCAGTGTACGTGCAATACTCCAATCACGTAATAAAGCAACATCATCAATCAAATATACAACAGCATAAATCATAAAAGAATCGGTATGTTATGGATCAGAAATGTAATGTTCCCTTCGGGAACCATAACGGGAAAAATGAATTTCTCTACAAGCATCATCATGCAAGGTACAAGATTGCAATAAAGTGGAAAATGGCAGTGTTCATCAAACCGACTGCAGTATTCCCATCCAGCCAACTAACTACGAGGTAGTCTGACAGAAACATGAGGTGACATTCCAATTTTATTCACAACCTCTGGGAATACATTTCGCAGAGCGTGACGCTAAGAATGCTGGGAAGTCTCTCCACTCTCCAGTCCAGACAATAATAACAAAGCCCACTTCTCTACTTACAAAACAGGCACAAAAGAATACATACATAACTCCCAAGTGATGTTTCTCATTCACTCGCAATACATATCATTCCTCCTCCCATTGGTAGAATTAAATATTTTGTTCTATTAACCTATCAGTTTTTTTATATAATTCTAGTAGACCTCCGTAAAACAACATCCGGCCTACTCGTTTAGGAATTTCTTTAACATCAGTTTGTACAGAATTTGGATTACACCTTTCCAGGAAACCATAATCATTAGGAATATTTATTACACTTGAGTCAATGACAACATTGGGAGGAGAACTTATTGGCATATGAGGTATCACTGGAACGCTGACATGGGGAGAGGAAGACTCGTAGGTTCTGCATCGGGGATCTGGTTGCGTACCTGGGGTGCGAGTTGGTCGAGGAAGAGCTGTCTAAGAAGGCTTACCTCCTTCCTGCGTCCTTGGTGGTCCACCTCTAGCAGTAGTACCAGGTCCTGGAGCTTGTGCCAGGCTAGCCTCGGGTCTGTGGTGGTCATGGGGTTGACTGCCAGGTCGAGGATGTGGGCAGCTCTCTCGGGGACCGGGAGAGAGAAGGCCTGGATGAGCTGGGTCTGAATGCCTTTGTAGGACAGTGCTCCGGGCTGGCTGGCCATCCAGAGGGCGAGGCATTTGAACACGTCCTCTGGGAAGGCTGCAGCGATGAGGTTCAACTTGGTTCCTTCCCTGGTGATCCTGTGGAGCCGGAACTGGATCTCCGCATGGTGTAGCCAGGCTGCGATGTTCTGTCTGGAGAAGGGTCTGGGCGTCGGGGACCACCTGAGGAGAGCATGGATCGTGCAGCGGGTTGGGGCGTCGAAGAACCAGAGGGAACAGCGATGGACAACTCCCCATTTAGGGCTGAATTCTCCATGTCTGCCAGCTCAATCTTACGGTCGACAGGTGTCGTAAATAGCGGGCCAAACCATGAGATAAACGCCAAAACACTTCTGTAGAGGACGTGCCGTTGGAGTCCACTAATAGCGTTGTGGTCAACAGCGGATAGGAGCACCAGAGAACCTAGACTGAGCGCTGTATGGGTCCTTTAAATGTTTTCTGGGGTAGGAGGCCTGAGCCGCTCCCATCCAAATCCATGAGGTCACCAGTTGCGAGGACTGAAATCAGACAAGGAGAAAGGTCGAACTAATATTATTGAACAGAGACAGCTGTATATGAGGCAGCAGTGCGGAAGGAAATGTAGTGTCCATCATGCACGCACATACAAAAGGGGATGAGCCCCTGCTGTGATTGCATTTCTTTGCAGCTGAAAATATACATATGTCTTCGTGTAGAGAGTACATTTTTACATGATATATCTGGTATAAAAGTATATACAGAGGAAGGACAGACACTAGCCTCTTTGAGGATTTAATGTTAAGTGTTAAAGTGTATACATGAAAATTGTAAAACACCGTTGAACTTCATTCAGTTGTCCTTTTGTAAGGGCTGGGAGCTGTCCCTTCAGGTAGGCCTATACCCCGACAACACCTGGTGGTACCAGTAATTCCTGTCGTCGAAGAACTCACACAGCCATAATGCTTAAAAGTGGTCTGACAAGGATCTTTGCCTTAGAAAGGCTCCTTGCTTTTCGTTAACACTATAATAAATTCCTTTGAAGTGAAACACTGTTATCTCATTTTCTCATGAGATGACTGGTGAAGGAATCCCAAATTGCCTTCTGCCTTGCCTGCCTGGCCCCCACACCGTCTCTCTCTCTCTCTCTCTCTCTACATCCAATTCCCAGTGATTCCGGTATACACCTGTTTTACCTCAAGCAGATGTTTCACGATTCTGGTGAATTTGGGCAATGAAAAAGTGTAAAACCTCTGAGAAAATCATAATTACCATGCTTTTAAACATAAACAAAATCAATAGAATTAATATCCTTTGAACAATCGTTTTTACAAACTAAACTAATGTGTGACATTAATGTATACACGAATTAGTGCAAAATCTCTCAAACATAGAAGAAAATTAAAGAATTTATCTATACTTAAAGCTGCAACAGAAAACATTGTTATGGAACGCTATAAAGAAGATAATCTCAAATTATGCGTAGTCAATGAAGTGGGCCATAGCATGCCAGAGCTACACATTTCAATTGGCGAGCAGTTAAGGAAAGTTCAAATTTGGCGCAGATTACCTCAGCTGGCTATATTGAAGAATAAAATTAGGAGATAATTTTTCTACAGTGAGGTTGTTTGTTTTTCTTTTTTTGCATCATTCACATTAGCATTGTTCTCTGTTGCAGTTTCGAAAATAAATGAAATTATTTTTTAGATGTTTGAGAACTTGGATTAATATATGTTAATTCCTTACATAAGTTTAGTTTGAAAAAAAAAATGTGTTTAGTAAGATGTTAGAGAAATTTTGTGTTTTATTTTGCTAAAAGCATGTTTACTACGATCTTCTTAGAGGTTTTACATAATCTATTCAATTTCATGATATCCCTAGGTTGGCTGAGTTGCCCAGGTTTGAATAACGTCTACTTTGTGGCAATACAGTGCATTTTCCAGAATCATCGAGAGCTGGAGTGATAGAGATCAGACAGACGTGTGGCAAACCTAACCTCATGCAGAAAGAGTAGCCATTTTAAGGAAAAGACCCTGGCAAACCACTTCCATGAGTTGTAATTAGCCTGCAGTAAAACACCAATACTGTAAAAGTACTGTGAATAGATTTCATATATTTTTTCTTTTACTTCATGTTTTAATCACACCCTCTAAAATTGTCTGTTCAGGGTGGGACAGAAGGTCTTGGTGTTATTGCCAACAGAAGCAAACAGGCTGACATTGAAGTGGACAGGGCCATATGACGTCAAAGGAGTGGTTAATCGTGTGTATGAGAAGGTTGAAGTTTGCTGAGAAATGAAGACTCTGCACCTGAACATCCTACCTGGCTGCCAAAAGAGGGATGCAAGTTGTCATGAAAAAATGAGTGCTCAATTTTTCCATGAATGAATTCTGCCTGGGTCCCACATAAAAAACTCCGCATAATCCAATTGGAGCAAAGACGTGATGGTTTTGTGTCAAAATACGTCATCCAAGTTGAAATTATTAATTTGTAGATTCAAATGCCTGTCAAATAATTACATATGTATTAATTTGTGTAGATTCAAATTCACTTAAAGAGATTAAGTCTTTATTATGGAACTTAAATGATGCAAAAATGACTAGCTCAGGAGAGAGCGAGCTGCCGTGGAAACCTTCCTGCTTCCTTCCTACAAAAGACCTCGTAAGAAGCAGATGCAAAAACTGCGAGCTCTGGCGACAGCATGTTATTTCCTTTCCACTTGAGGCAATTGTGAGTTGATATGTGTTTAAGTAATTGATCTGAGTGAATCCTAGTCATCGTTAGCATAATGCTGGAATTATTGTTATCAGTGTTCATGATTTCAATTCGAAATAATGTTAAACATTTTTTTCTGTGAATCAACTTCCTTTCACACATTGTTCTAGAAGGTTATTGTGGCCATGCGAGCATGTGGCCATCTCATGTTATCGTAAGGGTGATAAGGGCCCTCTTGTATGTGAAGCGTAGTATTTTATTGTAGTCATGAGAGTAGGATATATTATATTTTTAATAAAATTGTAAACACTTAGTTGAACTTAATTCAATTGTCCTTGTATACGGGCTGGGAGCTATCCCTTCAGATGGGTCTATCAACCGATAACATCCGGCCCGTACTAGTGCAAGTTGTAGTAGATTTATTTGCGACATCGTTTTTGTCCTTCAAACCGGATAGGCCTAAGAGACCAGTGCCCGAGCAACGGCAGCTGGATTATGGTCTTCAATGTTTTATTAGTGGGTTACTCACAATTGCCCTCAAATCTCCCGCAGAATGAAGGGGTGGAAATCAAAATTTATCAAAGACAGGGATGGCTGATATCAAGTCTAGCCTCCAAGGCATTACCGTTCTGGAATAAGGTGAATCGTTTCGGTATTGCTCCCTCAGAGTATGATGCCAGAGTAAAAGCCTTCAACACGCAGGTTCGAAGGTACTGTGTGAGACAGAAACGTTGTGGAGTACGACATTTGCCAATGAGCCCTTCTGGTCACAGACAGGGATGTACGCCTAATAGAGTATGTTTTGACACCCTATGCGAGGCGTGTTTTAGAATTGCATCATGAGATTAATCCACGGCGAGCAGGCGAGACAGAATGGACAGGTGAACTAAATGATAGTTCAATTTTTAAATTTCATTATCGATGTAGAGTAAAAAAGCAGCTTCATTTCCTTCTTCCCTTGTCAGATTTGTTAACTGGAACTAGTCCTTTCATTAAATTTATGTAGCTTGATTGTAACTTCCCTCACTAGCAATAAGGTGGCCATACTTGAGATGCAAATTGAATCTATTGGAGTCCTCCAGACTGTCTCTCTGACGTGCGATCAAGGGAATCTCCTTGACACTCTGAATGTAAGTGTATATACAAATTTGTTAAATTGCATACAAGCTGACGAACAGCAGCTTAGATCATTGTACTTAGCGAGTACTATTAAACTAGAGCAACTATTGAAACTAGAGTTGTAAAAGCATTAGAAGATGCAGGGCAGACAATCACTTTGCTGCTCAACCGTATCGGTACCGCGGCTGGTGTAACACAGCCAAAAACTTGTCTGCCTTGCTTAAAAGAGCTCCCATAGCCAGTGTTCAAGGGCGAAAAGAGCGAGTTCGCCACTTTTAAGGAGTTTTTCAATTTTCACATCAATCAAAGAGCTGATTTGGACGATGTGGCCAAATTTACATATATGCTTGGGTCTCTTGTAGGGTACTCAAGGTAGTTCAGGCCTTGAGTGTAACTGCAGCCATTTATAGTGTGGAACTTGATTTGCTGTACAAATACTATGGGGACCAGTATCAGACGCTGGTCATATTGCATCGGCAGTTAGCCAACATTTTTCTCCCTAAATGTAATTACACTGAATTAAAGAATTTCCATATCGCGCTCACTGTTCTGATGGAACAGATCAAACGTCACAGTGGATCCATGTTGGGTCAAGGTATGTTACTTAGTCTTATCAATCAAAAGTTATTACAAGGTCAAGTGTATCAGAAAGTAGTTGATTATCTTTGCAAGTGCGATTTTTTGCTAGATGATTGTTTGAGGCTTTGAATTTCCTCATTCGTAGCATGGAAGACGATTTGCTACACAGGAGAAGACTTGTCACAGACAGTGCATATGAAGGGGTTGGAAACCAATGTCCCTCACACGACGTCGTGTCCATTTTGTAATGGTAACCATACAGCCTTTAACTGTTCAAAGCATCTGAATGCAGCGGCTAAAAAGCGCAAACTGGTCCTACTAGACAATGTTTCAATTGTTTTGCCTCTGATCACAGTAGTAAGCAATCCAGTGGCAGACACAACTGCAAGTTGTGTGATGGATACCATCACAGTTTAATTTGTGAACAAAATAATAATCAATCCAGGTCCATTATGCCTTCTGCTAACTGTTCAAATTTTGTTATCCTCCAAAGCTTCTCATGTAGTATCATAACCTATGAAGAACCACAGGCCTAACTGTAACATAAATCAGAGAATTTTATAAAAAACCAAAGATGGAAAGCCATGTGTAAATGCAAAGATGGTTAAGGACGAGCCTTCGACTGAGCTACCAGCTACATTGTTACCCACAGCTACCACTATAGTATACTCTCGAGATCAACCTTTTCGCATTCGCGTGTTCCTTGACACAGGCAGCCAACGCAGCTTTACTTCCAGTTGGCTGGCAAGAAAGTTAAACCTTCCAGTCATTAAGCTTGCTTTTTTAAATATCGCTCCCTTTGGACTTCAGATTGTACATGGAGAGTTTGATGTTGTTTCATGTCGTGTACGTGTAGGGAAAAGAGTAATTCGCTCCAAACTAGTCGTGCATGATGATGTTAATACACCCATACATGACGTAAGAATCAGTAACGTAAAGAAACATTTGCAAAGGGATGTACGATGGCAGATGAAGACATTAAAGGGGATGTTCTCAGAAATGTTAACCTATTGATAGGGGCTGGCTATTTAAATTGGTTCGTGTTGGGGATAGGAAAGATCGATGGAGTGAACATGTTCGTCACTCATAATGGTGTCACACCGTCTGGCCAAGTCCCTCAGTGGGCCATGGAAGAGTTAGATATCTCTACTGTGTGTACTTTATGAGTATGCAGACTGGTCGAAGACGAAGTTGATGTTGATGTGGTGGGAACTAGACACCATAGGGATTGCATAGCATGAGCAATTCATTACCTCTAAACTTGTTGCCATGCAAAAAGTCCAGAAAAGTATTACCAGAACCGAACAAGGGTACCAAGTAAGCTTACCATTTCGCAGGTCTGAATGACCTAATACCAATTACCGTAACGCTCTTGCGCAACTGAACGCACTCGAGAAACATTTTGATAAGGATGCCAGTCATCGTAACGATTATAAAAATGCAAAAGTCGAAGGTTTCTATTTGCTTCATGCAGAGCCTTACCACACCATTACATATAGTTTTCAACGCTTCATCGAAAGTCAAGGGTGAGTTTTCACTCAATGATTGTTTATATTCTGGACCTAACCTGGTCGAAATATTATATGATTTACTGATTAAATTCAGACGACATTCACATACCCTAATCTCTGATATCTCTAAAGATTTTCGTTGAGTAATTGTTGCATCCAGATGAAGCAAAATACACTCGTTTCTTGTGGCAACGAAGACCTACACAAGTGGCTACATACGCCTTTCAAGTAGTAGTGTTTGAAGTTATGAGTAGTCCCTATATCTTGCAACAGGTGCTCAGAACCTATCTCCAAGAGAGAGGGAGAGAAATCTTAGTTAAGTCATTTTACATTGACATTTACCTACAAACTTATGAGAACCTCGATTAGATGGGGGAAGATTACGAAGAAGTACAATATTTGCTCGACAAAGCTCACATGCCATTAACATGGTGGGCCAGCAGCAGTGAGCAATTTGATTAACAGATAGGGTGTTAGGAATCCAGAGAGATTGCAGTACTAGGAATGGTATGGGATAGGAGAGATGATAGTTTGAGCTTGAAACCCTGTAAGGGAATTGGGGAAGATACACGAGGCATTGGACTCACAAAATGTAGATTATTGTCGCTGTTAGTCACAAACTTTAATCCCTTAGGGCTAGTAAGTCCCATCTTCATGAAGCGTAAAATCTTTCTTCAGGAACTATGTGAGGCCAGGGTAGGTTTGGACGATGTGTTGGCGAGAGATTGAGATACTAAAGGAATTTGTTAATGTCCACACACAAAAATTCACATGGAGAATCATTGTAGGAAAACCTGAGCAGCACCTTTTCACAGGTGCCTCCAGCAAGGCTTACAGAACCATAGCCTATGTTAGGCAAGGGTAAGGGCAAGTAAATATTCTAACATCAAAGATGAGAGTCACGCTAAGAAGGCAAGCTAAATCAACAATCCCCAAATTAGAAGTCTTAGCTTTATTATTGGGATTTGGGTTAGGAAAACATTTGAGAAAACTGCTGAGCATTTGCACAGTTATTGTCTGGACTGATAGCAAGTAGCTATAGCTTGGGTGAACAATAAGGGAGGAACAGGAACACATTCATATCCAATAGGGTGGGGGAGATTAACTCTATTCAACAGGAATATGCCATGGAACTGTGGTATGTCCTCACCAAACAGAAACCAGCTGATATCTTGACAAAAGGCTCTACCTTGAGAGTTCTGAGCCAAAATCACTTGTGGTACAAGGGACCTCCCTTTCTCCATCAAAAAGGAATGGCTGAACCATATGTCGAGGAAGGAGAAACTCCCATACGACAACAAGCCTTGGTTTTTGCTGGTATGCGAGAACTCAGAGAAGAAGGAACACTGACTCTGCCCGCAGAACTTTGGGATCTGAAGGGGAGTTAAGTTAAGTTGACCAGAATCATGCAAATAGTATTGAAGTTTGGGAACTGCAAGGCAGATCCATTCCATAAATTAGTTTATCTAGAGCAACAGCACCACCTTCCCATGGTGTGTGACCACTTGGAAAATGGAGTGCTCGTACCTACACACATTGATAGTTTCATCAAACAACTAAGTTTAGTGTTACATAATGGAGTTGTACGTACACAAATTAGGTTAGCTATTGTAACTAATAGTAAACATGAATTGAGGTTGCTGCCTTCAAAAGGTCTCTTAGTCACATTGTATCTTGAACACCTCCACACCATTCACATGCATTGTGAAGTAAACTTAATCACTCTCTTTCGGCAGGAATGTTGGAGCCCGGGACTAAGGGCCATTACCAATTGTGAGTGGTAGGGAGGTGCAGAGCATGTATCGTGGCCTTCAAGCCTCTTCTCCAGTGACCATCTCCTCCTCCCCTCCCGGCTGACAGAGCACTCATGTTACGTCCCTGTGAAAAGGTCGGGGTGGACCCCACCAGCCCCATTAAGATTGAAGGGGGAGTAGGACACATCTTAATCATCCCCTGTCTAGCCATCTGTGCACTATACCTGGATTACTTTATTACTTTAGCTGTTGAGGAGATTTGCTGCCACCCACGGAGCACCCTCAACAGTATACAGTGACAATGCTATGACTTTCCATGCAGCAAGCACCTTTCTGCAAGAGGTCTACGAAGAAGATGTGACGCGACAGTTCCTGTGCAAGACAGGAATAAGATGGATCTTTCAAACTCCCAGATCTCCCTGGAAGGGAGTTTTTTTTGAGAGGTTAATAGGGGTAGTCAAGTGGACGCTTTATCCACCCTTTGACGAAACGTGTCCACAGAGGATCAGCTTTGAACTCTCATCAAGGAGGTCGAGGCTGTAGTTAACAACCGCCCTTTGATATACGCAGGGGACATGCTCGAAGATGAAGTCCTCACACCATCGCATCTCATACGTGGAGCTGTGGTTCGTCTGCTACTGCCAGTAGTCCTCACGAAGACATGCATAAGACCTTGCCCATTAGGCTCACAGAAACCCTTGATCATTTTAAACGCTATTGGAGAGAGGGTTACCTGAGGTCACTACAGGAGCGGCACGACTTTCGAGAGTGCCCCCCGACTGCATTTCAGGAAGGCGACATTGTGTTGGTCAAGGCCGATCAAAGGAAGCGCAGTCATTGGCTTCTAGGTAAGATCATCGCAGTGTACCCTGATAACAGGGGTAATAAGATCTGTAAAGGTACTCTTCAAAGGCGAGGAGCACCTGCGAGCAGTAAAACACATCATCAACACCCACAATGACGAGCAGGAAGAAGCTGGAAACCAGGAGGATGATGGTTACGATGCAGAGGGAAATGGGTGGAATCAGGTAGAGAATAGTGAAGAAAGCTTGACTCGACAGACTGAAGGACTCGAGATGATTGATAGTGAGACAGGAAGTGATAGGGATGAAGTGAGTGGGACAGTGAGCAAGGTAGCAACCCGACCGAAAAGAAATGCTGCTGTTGAACAGGAAAAGAAAATGTCGGAGTGAATGAAAGACGAACTTGTGTAGTGAGTAGTGTAAACACATTAGAGGCGAACAGTGAAAGAGTGGGAGTTGAGAAGGAATTTGAAGGTGTTAGCGTTATGCTAGTTATAGTTGTTGCATCTTACAAGATTGAATAGAGCGGTCTGCAGATGGCTTCAATGTGTCTTAACCACCATTGTAACTTTTATGTCCACATGTACCTCATGTACTATACGGGACTAAGTCTTTTGTGATGAGGCTCCAGTAGGAGTATTGTGTAACTGATTTGCAAGATTTGCTGCTATGCAAAGTCTGACAGAATTACAAGTGAAGCACTTGCTACTATTAGATCGTTTCGATCATTGCATTCATGTAATCTCATTGTTGCTAAGTTTACCGTCATTGGTTGACTAAGGAATAATGATTTAATTGTTGCAATTTTTACTTTATATAGTCGGTTTTGTAGCATAATTACCTTGATATTCCTTGATTACTGCGTGACTTGCCTGCATAATTAATGCATCGAATTTTGTCTTACATTGATTGCTACTTAATGATGTTGATTTTGTTAGAAGAATGCTCTATGATGAGCCCTGAATCTATTACTATTTCCTTGACAGGAATCAAGTATGCATTTGTGTGTATCACCATGTTGCATTGCTATTGCTTTTGATATTGCTTGTATTACATTTCCATGTTTCATTGCCATTGCCATGATACAGCCTGAATTACATTTCTATGTTGCATTGCTATTGATTTTGATATTGCCTGATTACATTTTCATGTTTTATTTCCATTGCTTTTGATATTGCTTGAGTTGCATTTCCACATTGCATTGCTATTGCTTTTGGTATTGCTTGTATTGCACATCCATGTTTCGTTGCTGTTGTCATAATATGGCCTGAGTTATGTATCTGTATTGCGTTGCTATTGCTTCTGATTCGAGTGATCACTCAATAGAGTAATTGTGTCTGTCATCGAGAGCTAGACACGTTATCCGAGTTTAAATGATTAATTTGTAGATTCAAATGCCTGTCGAATAATTACAAATGCATTAATTTGCCTAGATTCAAATTCACTTAAATAGATTAAGTCTTTATTATGGAAATTAGAAAATGCAAAAATGATTAGCTCGCAAGAGAGCAAGCTGCTGCAGAAACCTTCCTGCTTCCTTCCTGCAAGAGACCCTGTAAGAAGCAGATGCAAAAACTGTAAGTTCTGGCGACAATGTTTTATTTCCTTTCCACTTGAGGCAATTGTGAGTTGAAATGTGTCTAAGTAACTGATCTGAGTGAATCCTAGTCATTGTTAGCATAATGCTGGAATTATTGTTTTCAGTGTTCATGATTTCAATTCGAGATAATGTTAAGCCTTTTTTTCTGTGAAATAACTTTGTTTTGCACATTGTTCTAGAAGGTTCTTGTGGCCACACGAGCATGTGGCAATCTCATGTTATTGTAAGGGCGATAAGGGACCTCTTGTAGTGTAAGCTTAGTATTTTATTGTAGTCATAAGAGTAGGATATATTTTTTAAATAAAATTGTAAAAACTCAGTTGAACTTAATTCAGTTGTCCTTGTGCATGGGCAGGGAGCTATCCCTTCAGGTGGGTCTATCAGCCGATAACATCCGGCCCATACTAGTGCAAGTTGTAGATTTATTCTCAACACAACTGATGACTGAGTGCAACTGTTGTCCAGGAAGAAGGTGACGAGGACCAGGTAATCCGGATGAGGGCTGGCTTAAACTTTAATTTAGAAGAAAGCAGAAGGAAGAAGAGATGTGTTGAGGGGTCAAGGTTAGTGGCTACCTAAGCAAACAGCAAAAGAAGCAGGTATTGCAGGAATATTACGGCATCTTTATCAGCAATCCACGAAGAACTTCCCTGGTAGAACACCATATTGAAATGACACCAGAGCAACTAGTTAGAGCAAATATGTATACTTTGCTGCATGCAACTAGGGAACCAATCTAAGAAAACTTGAGGAGATGCTCGTGATGGGGATTGTCAAAAGTAGTGCAGGTGCAGAAAAAGAATGGATCAAGTACGTTCTGCATGGACCAGTATTGGTTGACCTCCATAACCAAGTTAGACAATGAACCCATAGGAGATTCTGAGGCTAGGAAGGCAAAACTTAGTAACAACAAATAATTTTCCCCAAGGGGGCATTGGGAAGAGATATTGGTGGATGAAAGAGGTGTCAAAGGAGAAGACAGCATTTACAGTTTAAGTGGATCTTGCCAGTTCCAGAGGATGCTTTTTAGCCTTTTAGACTAATGAACTCTGCAGCAACTTTCAACAAGGTGATGAGGAAGATGCTAGCAGGAACAAAGATCACTAACCATTTTGTGGATGACGTATTGACTTTTACAGTTTCTAATGGTAAGGCTATGCAAAAAGTGGTGAGAAGCTGTCTAGCGATGAATGGCAGTAGCAGCGTCACTGGGTTGCATGGCTACACTGGAGCTGCCAAAGAGATGCACAACACATCAGTCAAAGCTGATCAACAATGTAGACATTTCATTACCAAATTTGTTAAGAAAATCATTCTTATTTAAATTCACTGACTGGCAACCTAATATGCTCCATATGTATCTATTATTTCAGTGCAAAGACACAATTATCACATAGAATAAGGCCATATGTGTTATAAGAGTGAAATCTATCATATATTTCAAAACTGTAAGAAATGTCACGTGTTGCCAAATTTCAGAAAAAAACACATGAAACTTACAAAAGTTTGTTCACTCAACGCTGATGCATTTGACCTAAGCAAAGTTGTCATCAAACCTCAGTTCAAATATTAAATAAAAACGAAAAAAAAGTTCATAACATTTCTTCCAAACTAAGCATGAAACTGAAATAGTCCTATTTGATTGCTTTTACACCTCAAAGCTGAAAAAAATTTAAATATGTATATACAAAAGTAGAATGTGCCCACTGCTATCAACGTGTGAGTGGAGCGTGTGTGACGCAACCATTAAAGTGGTGGTGCAACAAGATCCACCTGGTGTAACATAGCCTAGGTCTACAATGAGTAGTGAATGAAATTACCTTGAAAACATTTATTTTATATTTGTTAGAGGAATATTTGGATTTTCATACAAAATTATTTGTTATATTTTTAAATACTTCAAAAATGATGGCTTAAAACAAATCTTTGCCTATGCAATTATTCTTTCGTCAAATCCAAGATTTTGTTACTAGGCCTAGGTGTGTTAGATTTCTTCAAGTTACCTTATGAAAGAGTAAATCATACACAAAAAGTGAACAGAAAGACTTTTAGGAAAATAATTTTTTAAGCCAGTTAAAAAAACAATTGTGCCATACGCCTTGATATTAATTTCAATAATTATTTCGATTAATAGACATCTTCTCTGTATAACTGTGGGTTTGCAATGAGACAACGTCTTGGTGAGAGGAATTTATTGTATGAGACCAGAGATCCGACTTACTGACAAACGCGTTGCAGGTCAATGCTTGGCAGTGCATTACAGAAACATATTGTACATCCCCCCTCAAGTTTATACTTATACATGGCAAAAATTAAAGGGGGAAATGACACTATGAATATGGGAATGACATAAAAAATTTTTATTAACTAACTTTTCAATACCAAAACACAGTTAAATAAGCTGAGTACACTGCTTAGTGGCATTCAAATACACGATATATATAAAAAAATATAATATACATATCTATATATATATATATATATATATTATATATAACTATATATACAGACAAAAAAATAATATCAATTCTTGATACAATTGTATAATTGCATATAATATGTGCAAGCAACAAATAATAACAGCATTATATAAAGTCTTGGAACTACTTGGGTCTACTGGCAGCCCTTTTGGGCCTCCTAACGACGCCGGGCTCCTGCATGGGATGTGTTACTGGTTCTATGGGCGTAGGGCTTGCAGAGGTGTCGTGCTGAGACACAGGTGCTCTGGGGTGGCGTAGCGATGACTCTCAAGTGTCGCCTGTTCCTTTTTGAGAGACTGCTGCTCCCGTTGAGCTTGCCTGTGTACTGACGATGGGGCCTAGTTTCCAATACTACACCTGTTCTGTCCCACTGCTTAGTAGCTTGGTTTTGTATGCGTACATGGGTACCTAGTTTGATGGGTGGCAGTCTCCTGGTGGTGTCAAGGGTGTGCATAGCATCCGGCGATTTTACCACTTGTAGTTCCCTTTGACGTATGGTCCGTCTCCAATACCTGTCTACTAACAGGTGTCTTTTAGCCCTCGGTACCCTGTCACGCAGCTGACAGCCCATTGCAAGCTGAGATGGTGATTTGTTTATCTCCCTGAGAGGCGTCTTGAGATATTGGAGTATCGCCAGGGCTGTCTTGTCTGACTCAAGGGCTCCACCTTTTGACATGTTTTCTCGGAGTAGCCTCTTTGCCGATTTGACAGCTGCTTCTGCCCTGCCATTGGACTGGGGATACTGGGCTGATGACAGACGGACCTTGACTCCCCATCTCCTGAAGAAGGCCTCCATCTCCTCACTTGCTAAGTTCGTACCACTGTCAGTCGATATTTGTTCTGGGGCTCCCCAACGTGAAAAATAGGATCGAAGGTGATTGTTTATTTTGTTGGACGTGGCACCACAGGGGAAGAGAGCTACTTTTAACCAACCTGTTAGTCTGTCTGCATATACCATATATACATTACCTTCTATTTGGAACATATCTGCGAGGACTTGCTGGAAGGGGTATTCTGCTGGCGATGTGTGCATCATTTCTTTGGGAGGCAATGAAGGGGCGTGTTCATCACAAGAAGTGCACTGGGCACGATGATGCTGAAGGTCTCCTATTTCCAGCCAGTAGACTGACTGCCTGGCTCTTCTAAGCATAGAATCGGGGCCTTGGTGTCCTGCGTGTAGGGTAGCCGTTACCTGATGACATAAATCTTAGGGGATAACCAAACGTATGCATCCTTGGTCCACCGAGTATGTCACAAGATCCTGGTTGATGGCTAGCTGATCCTGAACACTGAAGATGGGATGAAGGTAGGAGATTTATTGTGACTTCTGTTTGGGCCAATCGCCTGCTACAACCCTAGCAAGCAAAAGCTGATACACTGGGTTGTTAGATGCGGCGTCCCTGACGCAGTCTTCATCCAACACGATGATGTCCGGTCCCAAGGCTGCCACGGGTGCACATGCCACTGCCACTTGAATGTCGTCCTCCAAATCTGTCGAAGCTTCATGGGGCGCTCTCATGGTCAGGTACCATGAGAGAAAATCTGCGGCAGTGCTCTGTTTTCTGGGGAGGTATGTGATGTGAAACTTGAACTGGAGTGTCTTCTCCTTCAGGTTGAAAACAATCTTGGGTTGATGTCCTTAAGAGCCCTAACACCCAGCAGTTTGACAAGTGGACAGTGGTCCATGATGATGGTGAGATTAGGGCACCCTGCTTCAGAGGGGGTGAGGTGTAGACTGCCACATAGGGCAAGACGCCAGCCATCTTTGCAACAAAAGGGCTGTCAGCTGACTGACAAATGCAATACTGCTGGAGGACGACATAACCAATGCCTTCCTTGCTCCAATTTGTCATGATTATTGTAGGGCACGTATTGTTGTAATATGCCAAGCCATCCTTGGCTAATTGACAGATAACTTCCTGTGCCTGCTGGAGTTTGCTACATAGCTGGCTATCCCAGTAGACGTTTTTCCCCGCGGGTTTTCTGAGGAGGTCCCTTAAGGGCTCCATGATGGGCGCCCTTGCAAGGAAGGGGGCTAACTGATTCATGAATCCGAACCATGACCTAATATCAGTGATGGAGGGCTTCTCTGGCATATTGAGGTTATGAATGGCGTCTAATCATTCGTCTGCAGGTTGTATGACTCCCATCCCAAGTGATACCTGACGAAGGTAACCTCTCTCTTGCAGAATTTAAACTTCTCAGGCTTGAGTGTAATACCTGCAGAGGCACACCTTGACAAGTATTTATATGTGCCAAAACAACTCTTCGATGCTGTGATTGTATAGCAAGATGTCGTTGATGCTTTTATGCTTTCTTGCAGGGCATCGTTGAACCTTTTTGTGCAGGCGTCGGAAGCCGAACAGTGACCCATGGGTATCCTATGATAACGATACCACCCCCATGGGGTGATGAAGGTCGTGAGCAGACAGCTATCCCAGTCCAATTCCACTTGGTGGAAACCCCAATGGGCGTTCGCTATAGTCTTGTACGTTTGTATGGGGATGCTCGAAATCATGTCAAAGGGTGCCGGTGTATGATGAGTTTCATGAAGATGGTGGGCATTGAGGCGCTGGAAGTCTACAATGTGGCGAAGTTGGCCCGTTCTCTTGGCTACCACGACCATCCTTGCACACCACTCTGTTGCATCCCCTGCTGGGACTGGTTCTATCACGCCCTTCCGAACGTCTTCATCAAGCTGGACCTTGACCTCCTCTTCCCAATGCTTAGGGATTGCTGCCGGCGTGTGACAGGCATAAAGTACGACATCAGGCAATAAATGTATGTGGTGCTGCTTGCCTGTCATCACAGGTAAAGGTTCCCTGGTTGTGTTTAAAGGTCGTGGATGAGAGCTGTCGTAACAACCATTCTTCCAATCATGGTATGTTCTCCTCCATGGGTGGGATAGGTATGGTGGCTGGCTTCATTGTCTGAGCATATATTCAGTCAAGCACTCCCCGCATTTAGGACACTGAAAATCACAGTCGGTGGCCCTTTGAGCACACCTTGAGAAATAATCACTCACCGACTCCTCGCACCCTTGTGCGAGGGCAAAAAATTCCGACCACTGCACTGCCCGATTCAACAACAGTAACACAATTTTCCCAATGTCATCCAGAGTTGCGTCTGGAGTAAGGGCATTCCATTTGGCATTTAAGTAGTACCAAGCGTCCAGTGCACATTGCAGCGCCGGCACACAGTTGAGTCTAATGTGCAAGACAACATCCTGCGTTGGAAACTTGTTGAGGTGGATCCAACACGTCATTGAACATCTCCAGGACCTGAACACTGCAGAGGACATCACAAAATAACATTTCTCAGAGGCAGCAGAAACAGGGATTTTGCCAGTATGTGATCCAGCACTGCAAAGGGCATCCTGAAGGGAACGGATGGCACGTTACTGGTCTGCAAGTAATGTCTGTGCTTGCATCACGGCCTGTGACAAGGCCCTTGGCATTGCAGGAGAGGCACGTATCAGGGGCATGACTTGGTTTGAAAACTCACTGCGCGATGTTGGGTTTGCAATGAGAAAACATCTTGGTGACAGAAGTTTATTGCACAAGACCAGAGAGCCAACTGATTCGCAAACGCGTTGCAGTTTAATGCTCGGCAGTGCATTACAGAAACATATTGTACAATAATCAGAATCATCATCATCTTTTATTCCTCAACGAACAGGTATTCTTCACAAAAAATTCATTAGTAGCAAAGATTACAGCTCAGAAGGTTTAGATTATTTTTTTAGGGCTATACTTTTACAACACCCAGGCAGCTTAAACACAGCCTAAAACTTCAACATTCAAAGGAAACTTGTTGTAATTCCTTTTCCTATTTTGAAAATGTTGTTATGATGACTGTTGAGCCTTTTAGGTATTTACATTGACCAGCCCGAGGTGCATGCTATGCGCGCTGTCATTGACAAACAGCTAACCTTATCACACCCAAGATCTACATACTATACTCTCTTTAGACTTTGATTAAAGGGATCATATTTATATAACCATAAGGAAAATAGTGCTAGCTGTTAATTCGCAAACGCTTCAACATGCATGAAAGAAAAAAAATTTAACACTACTTAGAAACGTCACGTTGAGTTTGAGAATCTGGACGATACAAAAAGAATCATGTCGCATCAGATTTGAGTATCACTGCACTCCGACAAATTTTATGAATATTTACGAATGAGCCAGGGATCGTCAGATTTATTGCTCAGCAAAATTGAAGAGAGGCTGTATCGAGCGGCGAGGTGGCAAATTACCCGTCTTTGCCAATGAGGTCACTCACATAATAATGGCTAAATTTCATAATTAGCTGCAAGCTCCTCCACTTGCTGATTGCAGTATGGCCATACGCTTAGAAAGATCACATCGAAGGACTCAAGGACCTATTCCAGAGTTGAGAGAAACAGAACTTACTATTTTACTTTCTGAGTGTTACATTGTATAGAGCGAAGTGGATTTCCTTAGACAAGCTCAGCTGATGTAGATGCAGGACATAGCATCACCAAGGACAAATACAAGTGAGATCGTTCACAGGTATGAAAGGATACTAAAAGGAAATTTGCAAACAACTGCGC
>NC_087206.1:45610819-45650819 GCF_015104395.2 Macrobrachium nipponense | reverse complement strand
CTTATAAGAAAGTCTTAACTACAATAGCTTGGAGAAACTATCCGACTTTTCAGAAGGAAATGAAAAAAGTAACTAGAATTTAAACTTTCTGTTTCAATCAAGACTTTCCAAGGATCGGGTAGACGATTTTCAATAGGTACAATTTGTAGCTTCAAACACCTCAATAAATAGTATAAGAAACAGAAAATGTAATGTATAGTTTTTTTTATTTTATTTATTTACAAAGGGTAAAAGTAATATTAATATTCAGTGACTGGTACAGTACAGATGATATAGAAGACATGCAACTGAAGACATATATTGAAGGAATAAGAATAGAGAAAATAAAATATATATAAAGTGTTACAGTCAGTAATACATAAAACTGTTTCAAAGAACACCTGATAAGGATCCAAATCTAGGCTAAACCAATATCAAAAATAAAATATCTATAAAGTGTTACAGTCAGTAACCCACAAAATTGTTTCAAAGAACACCTGATAAGGATCCAAATCTAGGCTAAACCAATATCAAACATCTAACTAATTCATAAGTAAACGCTGTAGCAGGATATCGATAATGAAGTTACTGGAAAGGATTAGCACAGACAACGTCCATGCAGGCAGTAAAGCCGTAGAATAACGTAACTCGGTAAGGAATAAAAGAAATTACAAGAAACCTATACTTAAGTTTATAGGGCAATACTGAAAGCGCCAAGGTACACAGCAAGTTTTGTTTTACAATCTGAAATAGGGTCCTTCAACCTGCCACTCAAAGGGATGGATATGAAGAACAATACAAACTGCTCTAGCCGATCCATACCGTGGCCACCGACGTCCATACCCTCAACAATAGCAGGATTACACACCTCTACGAAATAACCTTGAACCGGTACAAAAAGTACTGCTCAGTTTTGAAAAGTAGAGAATATGAGGGATTTAAACTTGAATTTAACACAATTGAATCGATTATAAAAAATCAGATAAAATAAATGATAAAAGATTGGGCCAGAAAAGACATAAACGAAAAACCAGAACTGAAGATCTGATGGAATTGTAGAGAAAATGTAAGAAACGAACCTTGGTACGCTAACCCAGAAAAAAGATTATGCTGACTGGAAACGCTAGAGCTAAATGATAAAAAAAAAGATTAATGGAAGAAAAAACTAAATTTTTATACTGTGAAGAGTAACTGAAAATCTACAACATTTTTTGCTTTACTGACCAGCGTCTACAACATTACGAAAAGATTTAGATAGTTCAAAGAAGATAGAAAGGTCTACCACAACGGAGATCTGTCTATAAGGGAAACTGAAAATACGAAGAATATATATATATATATATATATATATATATATATATATATATATATATATAATATATATCATATCATAAAGAAATTAATTTGAACAGTTACAACCAAACACAAAAAGAGAACGAGCAAGGGAGCTGTTACAAGTGAAATAGTACTACCGCTATTGCTAAATCTTTAATCCAAATGAAACAAAGTGCTCTTGGCATTAAGTGAACAATGGTTTTCTGGGCTACATTTTTTTTTTTTCTTTTACGAAAAAGTTTTCAGCATCGAGGAGTAATGCCGAAACATTAAATATTTTGACCGGGGCTTCTCTTGAACAGTTATGCCAGCGCTACTGAGAAAGTAACAAAGGGGAAGAATATGTGTAGCTACCTACCATATCTTATCAAGAACACAGGCAAGATAATTCGTTAAAGCAAACAGCACTGCTGATAAAACTCCCCTGGAGTCTCTAATTCTGAGTACGTAAGTTCGGAAAATGTAAGATTGCTAAATAGACATAAGAAACACCACTAATATTTGTTTTGGGTGTCTGTGTATGTCGCGAAGTTTCTTCGACGACTAATTGGGGACGGGTTCGGGCCCGATGTTAGGGGCCACTAGATTTACCAAAACGGAAAGGTCCCACCCCGTACACAAGTATGAAAGAACTATGGTGACATTTTTACACATTTTATTCGAAAAATAAACCTACTCTCATTGCTACACAATTATTTAAATTTTTTTTACAATGATTAGGCTTCCCAGGCCACACTCAATAATATCAAAAAGGAAAAACGTGATCTCGTGGTTACACGTGAAACTCTAAGTTAACAACTCAAAATCTGGATCGTCGTGAGCAATAGCACACACAAAAAAAAAAAAAAAAAAAATCTCTGGCACAGAGTTATCACACCACTTTAGTTATAGGGTTCTAGGCCTAATGTTATGGCCGATAAATTCGGCCTTAAGGGCACAGATACCAGCCCGTACTCAAGGACAACTGTTGGGTAATAGAAATACGGAGTTTTAACACTTTTTATTAAAAAAATAAACTCTAAACATGTTCAACTGAAATCAAACTAAATTAGAACACGAACTCGTGACCGCTTCAAAGAGATTAAAAAATGAAGTTTATCCTCGGCAATTCAATACCTTGCATTCGCAATTTAACACATGATTAACTCGAAACAATACTCTAGAATGATGTGCAATTGCCGATGCAACAAATATTCAATGATTACTTATGTTACTCACAACAGGTCACCGGCAACTCCACAACTCGTACAGACGATTCCCTCACGTACTCAAGACAGGATTGCTCCCCCAATTAGATGTTACACTTATGATCACTAGAAGTCGAAGAACAACACACTCCGTACATCACCCTTTATAGTCGTGCGGACTAGTGAATTTTAACATGCCCGTAGGAGTGTGTGCATGAGGGTTTGGGTTTAAACTCAATCAAATAACATTTACCAACATATATAGGAAAAGAAACATCATTCCAATTGCCACCAGCTTATCCAAGGAATCTAAAATGTGAGGAGGAGGAGGGCAGGAATCTGTTGAGAAAAAAACGTGTGTTCTTTTTTCATGACATTCTCCACCTCCAAAAAGGAAAGGAAGAAGCCGAAACAAGGCTTTGAGGTTAGCTGGTGAGGCAATGGTCATGGTACAGGGTGCAGGGGTCTAGAGGCGTACGCAACACTACGAACACGCCTAGCTCACAACGTAAACACAGTTACAACAATCACGAGTGATCACTCTTGTAAGGAAAACATCATCAATCATGACACAATAAGGAGAAGGAATATGCAAAATGTAACTCACTTGAGCACAATTTCACATGAGCACTGGGGAAGGTAACATATTTGACATATTCATAAAATGATTTAAATAATTCTTCCTTTAATTTCTTCACCGAAGAAAAAAAGTGGTTGAACCTCATCTGCTTGGTATCCCTGCTCAAACGGTCAGCATGGTCCTCAGCTTTGGAATATACTACACTCTTTTGGGAGTATTCATCATCTTCAACAGGGGCACCGATACCGTATTGGGTTAAATAAAGTAGCTACGGTAGGGAGATTACTTCATCGTCACATTCCCAAGAGGTAATATTTTCGGGCCTTTTCCCAAAGGCTGACCCTTCAACAACCATTGTTGCCAATCTAGTGGAGCTTCACACATATGCTGATGCATACAATCTGTATCCATGAATTCTAGTTGTCATAGTAATGCAGTAATGATGAAATTGCTGTAATATGTGTATATATACTACAAATAGATACGCTAATTTCACTTATTTTCCCAGTTTTGTGTAAGTCTTATACTCAGTTTGGAGGGTAAACGCATACCAATTGGCAACACTGCCTTCAACACCGCAATCACGAAGACAGGCGTATATTGCACCAGGTCAAGAATATTGAAAGCCTGCAATCTCGGTGTATGGATAACTTCGAACAACGTCTTCAACCACACTGTAATTCCTGTATGTAACACAATTAGTGGCCACTACTAAACAAGTATTTCTCTTCCTGAACCTATTTCCGGACAAGTTCCCGACACTACTAAACAAGTATTTCCCTTCCTGAACCTATTTCCGGACAAGTTCCCGACACTACTAAACAAGTATCTCTCTTCCTGAACCTATTTCCGGACAAGTTCCTGAAAAATAACTTGCATGAGGAGGTTAACGAAGCCATGGCGAGAGTGTGCACTTTAATATTCCGATGGTTCAAGAGTTAATGACCCACCGAATCCCGCAATCGAGCTTCCCCGCCCCCTGACACTATGAGTCATTAAAGATGACCCCTTGATCAAAATCACTGATTAAACAAGTTGTATCATGCCACCTGACGCTATGAATCACGCTAAAGCCCGACACACTTTCGAACTGTTATCTCAACCTCGTGACTAAACAAGCTGTATCATTTTCTCAACATGTTAATAAGGTACCCACGCACCCGCCATTTTCTTTTTCGCATGTCCCACCATCTTCATACCACTACTGCCTCTTTTCAGTGCATTGCGCCATGCTTCTATTTGTTTTTTTTTTTTAGCTGCATTCCTTAACATCCAATCCTTAACATCTGCCATTTCAATTAAGTAGTGATAATTGGAAATATTATCAACGTTGGGTTTTTTACTCCCTTGAAATTCTCGAGCGATTTCTAAAATATTATAACCTGCCAGTGGATGAGCTAAATCCCCTTCCTCATTCCATTCAATCGAGCTAGAATTTTTCAAGTGTTTAATATTGGAATAGTACCTGTTAAATCGGGATTGCTTCTTTTGCGGCTAATATCCCCTTTAACTGTTTTCATCGTAATCAGAGGATTTATCCCCTCCCCCCCATCTACTTCAGCCACCTCACCCACACCTTTTATAGAAGAATGAGGAGGTCCCGTGAGTGATTTAGCCGCTGTGGAAATTATGCATTCATTTTAACATTAAGAGGTATGTACATGTCACTAACGGTTGTATCCAACTTACCATTACAATCAAGGTTAGTATAATTATTATCAATATTATCACAAACCTCCTTTCTATGCATTAACCTCTCATATGTAACGGCAGGGATAATGTAAAACTCCTTCATTTTTCATAAATTAAAAAGACTCCCTATCAAACTCGCGGCTAAAGGTAGTAATACCGATAAAATAACACCCCATTTGAAGGACACAAGATGAATTTCACGCCTACACTTTCTCAAGTGTTTATTGAATTTCTTCTCTTGAGTTAAATTACCACAAAGAAAATTTCTAAAAATTTCCGATATGGTAGTAACAAAACCACCGTTTAAGATTGGAATGATTTTACTTCTCTCGCTGGGTGATAAACATGTGATGAATAAAATAAAGTTTTTAGTTTTATATATTAAAGGTTGTTTATGGTACATATCCGTACAATTTGAGATTCATCGACCTATGAATTGAAATTACTCAGGTAATCTTTCCAATTAACATTTTATTGAGTTTTATTATTTTTCTTCCTGCTTCTCAGAATAGTGATATCATATGTTTCTGGTAGAATTATGGGAATTAATTCTTCACGGTAGAATACTCTCTTTATTTCTTCACTGGCTAAATCTTCCACGAAGTATATGACAGGATTTTGCAATGTATCCACTTTTTGGATTTTAACAATTTCCAGAGTATTTTGAATAGTATATCCCTTTCTAAAAACTGCGTTCCGATGCTCATCCGCTATGCGTACAAGATTGAACTGGTGGATGGATTAACGAGAGCAGCATTTTTATACATACTCGAGAATTGACGTTCAATGTCCTCTCTAGCGGTTAACACGTGAACTTGTTAAGGGGTGCGTTCCTTTCCCAAACTTCTGACACTCTGAGTCATTAAAGACGGTCCCTTTTATCACAAATGTAGCTGCATTCCTTAACATCCAATCTTTAACGCCCGCCATCTTCACATACGGTTAATACCCGTTTCATACCTCGATATCTGAACCGTGGCATCAATGGCTAAGAGCCCTATTTATCGGTGTACTGCCCTACGGTGACTTATTCACACCACAGGTCACCCACACATACATACCCGGTTTGTAAACTGTAGCAAAGATTTGCAAACCCTATTCACATGCGATTAATACCCTTAGACTCTGCGTTATAAATAAAGCCAATTGAAGGATATCGTCATTAGTCCATTCTCAATCGTTCTACGTGCACCATACCTTTTCTCTTGGCTGGAACGTCCACCGTCACTATCCAGTAAGTAACATCTTAACCACTTTCGTTTTCTTGAACATGTAGTGAATATTAAATGGTAAAAAGCAATAAGATTCATCTGTATATCGAATAAGTGTTCATATAAAAAATAATGCCCTAGTTGGAAGAAGAATATATTACGCAGTCATTATTTCTCTCTTTCAGATATGGGTAGTAGCACAAGTAGTGAATTATCCGCCGATGAAGTACCTACCCAGGTCAGGAAACATTACTACTACGGTGTCGGGGCCCCCAACTCAATTATTAGGAAGGTTAAAACGGGTCAAGACCGTGAAGAGGATGCAACAACTCCCACTGGGGACCCTCAACAATGCAATCCTGCACATGCTTCATTGGATATCCCTGCTTCACCACCGCCGCCGCCGCCGCCATGGCTGAGAATGAACAAGTCACAAACCATCATGGATGAACCACCTGGTCAAGGTATGTAAATCCGACACGATGTATTTATTTAATAATAGTTCCCGAGTCCATAGAAACATGCACTCTTTTTCCCCGTTTTCCTGTTTTCTTGTTTCAGATAAATTTTCAAACATACATTTGCAAACGTATACAAAAATTAATGGGTAGGGTAAAAAATATGTGCATATTTATTCACAACGATTTATTTACCACATAAAAGACAGTGACAAATTTGCATATATTCAATACATTAATCATCGTTAGACTGCCTCATCACGCATCCCAATATAATGTCTACATGTATCCTTATAATAACTCGAACATTTCGAAACGTGCTTAAGAGAAAACGACGAAGACGTCCTAGTTTACCGCTTCCGTTCACAGGGGATCGATTCTCACATGTCATCCTGAAATAAGTAAAAATCTGATATGATTTGAGGTGTGATTTATATACATATATACAATATATTATTAATAGAATGTGAATGAGGTAATATAAAAAAACAAATGCAGTTACCTCGGTTTTTTAAGATGCGAAGACATTCCTTGTATGTAATAGCACGCTTACCCCCTGATCTCCAGTGTGAACATTTAAACTTTTTCAAATATTTAAAATAATATTCAGTTATCCATTTATCGTTACCTCTTAAACGAGTGAGTGAGAATACATTTTGTATTAAAGACAATACTTTTTTCGCGCCGCGGTTGTATCTGTCTTATTATTCGATAGATGCTATAGTCTGGATGTGCATATATAAATTTAGAGAGGTATTCGAATAAACTTTTGGATTTATACCGTAACTATCGAAAAAGAAGATTATATTTCTGGATGATTTTTCTACGTAAAAATATACCCAATGACCGATAATATCAACATTGGTGGATGAAGATAATGTATTAGATATAAAAACTAAAGGTTTAATTCTATTTTTTGGTAGAGTAAATAATCCTACTTCATCCGAAGCGCACACTCCTAAATATTTAACGCGATCACCGAGTGAACCTTTTAAACTTATTTCAATTTCTTTTGTATCCATTCCATTTAACCTCTAACATCACACTGAATAACCGTATCCGAATCCACCGTTAAAATACCCTTCGTATCCCCGAAAAGTAAAATAAGACAGGGGTTCGGAGTGCCCGTACCCAACCTGATCGATATTCGCAGGTTTGCCGAAATTTCCACGGGCATTGAATCTTCAACATCTTCCACAACAAAATTAAAACAGTAAATAGCTCTACCATTTTTAAAACTATCATGTGATTAGATTCTCACCGCCACCCCCTATACTTTTCTGTCTCGTGAAATAATTGCGTGATGGTATTAGGGAAACTACATTGAATATTATATATCGTATTCCCATTAACGGTAATTTGCATATTATTTAAATCGAAAGATTGAAAATATAGACTATTAGCTGCGTAATTACCCGAAAATATTTGCATTTTCGGGTAATTTCATGGCCAATGTGATTTTTTCGGGTGTACAACTGTTAAAAGGTTGATCAATTAATATCGAATTTTCATTTTGTCCAATAACGTATGTTTTAAATAAAGTCTTATCAAATATATATTGTATAGGATTAACTGCTAAAGCCTCATTTAAAGCCGACATGGCGTTATAATGCCGGGTAACTCTATCGATCCATAATTTAGCTTTTTCTATATTTATCTCATTTAAATGCCCATCGGTATGGGCACCCAACACCCAGTTATTATTCGCTAATTCGAGTCTAAGCCTCAGGTCAATTGGATCCAGTAAATACATGTCTATAGTCGCTATGTCCAAAAGAAGTGGAAAATACGTATGCACGCCCTGCGTTTTAATGCTGCTCATAACCCGTGATTCCCACCTGCTGGTTTGAGCGAATGTATTGGGCGTAAATTGATGAGTTACTTTATGTGTTACATGACAATTATCATATAAAAACCCTGCCCGACCGGTGGTAGGTAACGCCAAGTGCTATATCATTTTAAGCATTTTGATATATGATTGATAGTTGAATACCGGGCAGGATTCCACCAACTTTTCGTTCAAGAAAATAGAAACAGATTTAAATAATGTATTACTTATACCATTAACGAGGGTCACGTGCGTATCATCCCCTAGTTGCGTGCTACCTCTATGTAATGTGTTATATAATTCTAAAGCTATACTTGACAAATCTAAGAAAGAACCTGCCACCCCATTAACGCGAAATTCGATATATTGATCGGTTAGAATTTAATTTGATCTACGGAAATATTGCTAGGTGTAAAATCCAGTCTTTCTTCGAATTAATTGAAGTTTCAATAATTCTACGTCTATTAACATTCGGGAACGATTCTGATATACCCACAATATACGAAGAA
Organism: Macrobrachium nipponense; assembly: GCF_015104395.2. Lineage (NCBI taxonomy): Eukaryota > Metazoa > Arthropoda > Malacostraca > Decapoda > Palaemonidae > Macrobrachium > Macrobrachium nipponense. The sequence continues at coordinate 45,642,040 of NC_087206.1, read as the reverse complement.
ATAGGAACTTGATTACCAGTTCCGGGTACGTTAGGAACTACACTAGCCATATTTTGTGTTTATATATAATTTCAGATGAAGGGTAGAACGTGTGCGTACCCGCCGATTGTCAATTGATAAATGAGTTACAAAAGATCGTACACACGTCCTTATTATTTACTTCTAGATTTAACGCGTATACTCTTCCTCTTCCTTCGTTTTTTTCTTTCCTCCCACACTCAACCGTCTAACTAATCGTTTCACTAATTTCCTTCGTTTACTCCGTCTTCTTCCGGTGCCGCTTAAAATTCGTTGTCCAGTAGTTTTGGGGCTCTTATACCATTTCGTTTTATGGATTATTTTAAAGGTAAACCATCGTTTACCATATCAGATAACACAGATCTACCGAATTCTTTAACTGAAGGTTTCGCAACATTTAATAGAAAAGGAAGCATTTTATGTGCAATACCGCTTATAGTAGAAAACAGACCACTACCTCTTCTATGCCCGGGATAGAAAACGGAAATATCCTCAAACCCCGTCCCCCAGGGGTTCTTAAAGGGTCTGATAAGAATAGTTTTTTTAATTCCGCCTCTAAAGGAGGCGTGAATATCACTCTCATTATATGTTTTACACTTCTTTTATACTCTTTGAAAATAATTTAAGCAGAGCTTCATTCGCACGTTCCAGTTGACTTGAGGGTGTGATCACGAATAAGGAATGTCAAGGGTGAGCATTGAATTATATACATACCTACCCATCTATTTATACACACCTACACATCTATTTTTATCGAGGTTTTATACGGAGCAGGCAGGTAACACTCGAGTCTTTAGTGAAATGTAAAAGATGACCACTTTGATTCGTGATAATAATTTAAATCTGGTCCAAGATGTTCGTGTTCAACAATTTGTAGACTGTATTATGTATTCTTTCCCTCTAACTACCACTCTCTAAAGTAAAACAGTCCAATATATTGACTAGTCTCCCACCAAAAATCGTCGGTTGAACTATATCAGTATACATATATATATAATCTACCCCGCAATTATCAGGTAGGGAATCAATGGAAACGTGTTCATTCAGTTCATGCCCTCCATACATTTCATAACCGGTATTAATTTGAAAACCTAATAATTTTGCAGCTTTTCCGCTAAATTTGACATATATACTTTTAACGTCCCCGGTTCTCAGTTTCCCTCTCTTGATATGTGGTATTGTAATTCTTCTTAAATCTTCATCCCAATGAAATATAGGTACCGTTACTATTAAATAATTTACGAAATTATCTCTGTAATAAACTTTCAAATAATCATAAACATCCTTATTAATAGCTCTCACGAGCCTCTTCATGTCCCCTGCTAACATTGCTATTCTCGGTCTATACAAATATGTGCGCATATCACGTTTATGACGCTCTGTAATAAATTCGAGAGTGAATAAATCATCTTTTGATAATAAAGCGTAATAAGTACCCGGTAACATGATCGAGGTTAAACCTACTTCAAATTCAACCCCGTTAGGTAATAATATAGTTGTAAGTGATATATTTGCAAATTTTGACGGTGAATTTTTGGTGTACGTGTCCGAACAGACGAGACTGCTCAAATATATGGTGTGTTCACCAGCCATGTCAGTCAAATACTACGGGAGGTATATGTTACGTATGGCGTTTATAAGAAAAAGTGTGATACTTTTTTATATAGGTCTTATATGCAGAATGCATGATACAACCGCATTTTTAATAAAAATTATTTCTTCACCTTTCTGATCCGATACACTGATTGTATTGTAATCCAATACGTCAATGGTATTTAAAGGTTTATAAATGGTGTTATGCGGATCTTTAAAACGGGCACATTCAACACATTGATCGTTTACAAATACCGCGATGAGGTCTCAACATACCCGAACTGTATATCATATACCTCACCTTTTCATTGAAACCGAGTATGTTGACTGCTTTTTCACTGAATTTAATGATAACTGAATCAATCGTATCAACTTTTGCTACGCCTGAATTGTTATGTGGAATACTCATTCTCTTCATATCATCATTCCACGAGAATAAACCATTCCCTCGGATAGCTCCGTGAATATGGTCACCATAAAATATGAATAATTGTTCAATAATTTCCGTATTAAGCGCTCTAGTCATTGGATTCATATCCCCCCACCCACCAACACACCAGAAAGACTTATAATTAAAGGTATAAACGCGTTTCCCCGTAGACTAGTTATAGATCACGTTAAATTGAATGGTAAAATCATCGTCACCAGGTTTAACGGCGTAGTATATTTTCGGGAGAATGACTCCCACCACACTCACTTCATATTCCACTTCTTTCGATAATGATATAGGGGTGGCTAACCTGTTGGTAAATTTACACGCTCGATTTTCGGGAAATGTACCCATACATGCACTGCTATTCACGTATATGATGTGATCACTACACATATTGAGCGTAGACTGTGTGGATAATAGCGTTTATCGGGTTAATATATACACATCTTAAAAACCCGTGTTTATGTTCTCACTCTCAACATTAATGAAAACGTGTTTTTTGCAGATTGCCACGTCGAAGAAAGCACCCATCCCCCTTGTGAAACTTCCATGCGCAACGGATCATCCACCGATCATGGTACATATTATTACTATTATTATTATTGTTGTTATTATTATTGGTATTATTATAGATATTATTCATTTTGCATCCTTTATAACACACTTGCGCCATTTAACATACTCTTTACAGATTCCTTTGTCGATGACTTCCCATTCGATGATTCGATGGGGAGTAGTGAACAATCTCGTGTTGGAGGAGCCGGACAGGGATCTCCACTAACCGGGGAAAGAACAGAGGGTGACAAGGTGGTCAACACCATTCATTATTCGGCTGTGGCAGGGTCGCATATTGACGTGGCAACGAAGCTAAGTAGTAGCATAGCCCAATAGCATGATGGTGTGGTTGGCACGTTCCTCGAAAGAGGAATTCAATCGGCTATGCTCTACTTATGCATTATTATCGCTAGTGTGAGAATGTTAGGAGATAAGAATGAAACAAATTCCTTCTATATATATGTACACCACCCATCCTAACTACGATTGATTCGATCTATGACTCCTTGGAGGAGGCTATCGAGTATGTAGCTAATAACCTCGAGTGAAGGTTTGGGTTGGTGAATTACCTCGCTGGATAGGGTTAAACTTCATATCACGCGACGTGAGTTAGTGAATATTAATAACTTCAAGGCCTATCCCGAGGGAGTTCGTGGCAGACTTCAGGTTGTCAATATTCAATCAGGGTACAACTGCATTATTACAGCATTAGAAGCATATGTTGTATTCAGGGATAACCCTCTCGCACGTGTTGACAACCTCTCTCGGGACTTAACGACCAGGATGAGGAGGGAGAAATTTAATATCAAGCACTCGCCGGATATACCGTTGACCCATGACTCTTTCAAAACATTAGAAAAGTGGAACAACCTCAACGTTTATGTTTATAAATTGTGTGAATCAGTCATGGGGAAATGGTAGAAAAAACATTGGACAGTACATCTGGTGAGGAAAGGTGGTAACCCCCAAAGCTCTCATTTGGTCACCTTGTTGTTAATCACTGACGGCCACGTTACGTTGATTAAAGATATGCTGGCATTCGTGAAGGTGTTTCGACACGGGTTCAAGCAAGGGAGGGGTGAGCATGCGGGTGGCATGTGTTACAATTGTTTGACATTGTTCAATAGTCCCACCATCAGCAATGCTCACACTTGGGCATGTACTGCTCGAACCACTGTCGAATACCCGGATCCTGGCCAATTTAAACAATTTACCAAGGTTAAAGCTCTGCACAAAATCTCGCACATTGCTTTCCTTGATTTCGAGCTGAAGACAATCCGAGAATGGTCAAAGCAGAAAGCTTATGCTTACTGCTATGTGATCATTGGTGGTAGAATGGGTGAATATTGTACGCATGGACTAGGTTATGGAGAAAATTGTGTCAATGAATTTTTGTGGAACAATGTCCAGGAATGGACATTGTTGCGTAAGCGAATGCCAAGGTATCAATTGCATATGACCCCTGAATCCACCCATAAGTTTGAAGAGAGCACCTATTGCGGGGGATGTAATGTTGCATTCAATGCCAAGGTTACGAAAGTGCGACATCACACACATTGCGTGGCATAGGACAACTTTGTGTGCGCACCGTGTCGTCAAAGCAATTTTAATATGAAGTTTAAGGAGACGACTTTAACAGTGCTAGTGCATAATTTGTCCTAAAACACTGTGCTGGTATTGAAAGAGGCGGGGGCCAAGTACAATTTTGAAATTCTAAAACATGAGGGTAGTAAATTTTACTCAGCTAGATCAGGCAATTTTAGATGAGTGGATAGCAACAACATGATTAGAGGAACCCTTTCCAGTCTTGCATTGAGTCATATAAAACAGAAAGGTTCCCTCAAAATCACTCGTCGGTTGTTATCTAAGTACTCTAAGGATTACCTTGATTTAGTTTTGGATACAGGTAAACAGTACTACCCTTATGATTACGTTACAGGTTTCAATGTCCTGCAAAAGCCTGGCATCCCTTCCAAGGAGTGTTTCAATTCAGAGCTTACAGGGGAAACCCTATCCAGCGAGGGATATGCGCACATGGTCAAGGTTTAGAATGCTGCAAATTGTGCCAATCTTTTAGATTACACCGTTTTGTATTTGTCAATGGACGTGGGATTATTAGCTGACGTCTATTTAGCCTGGAGGAATGCAGCGTTTGCTCAATTCAGACTAGACCCTGCCCATTATCTGACTTCTACCTCTCTCTCACTTGACGCTTTCCTACATTCTTCTAAAATCCGTCTCCCCCTAATTTCTAATGGTGAACTTTATCAAATAATCTGTAAAAATATCCAGGGTGGTTTTTGTAGTTTAGTTCGAAGACGGACTTTAGCCAATAATCCAGAGTTAAATCCCAGTTTTATGGTTGGTAATCCTCAATCGTATATATTGTACGTTGATTTCACCAGCTTGTATCCCACGGTTATGAGCAAATACAACATGCCCTTGGGTGAAATAACTGAACTTCCCCCTGCCGAATTTGAACGGTTTGTCGCTAGTCAAATTACCACCATTGATTTACAGGGTGAATACAGTTATTTCCTCTTTCTCAATACCAAACGGGTTAGCAGGGATGTTGCTCTAGGGACAGACGATTTCTCTCTCGCCATTCATCACATGAATGTAACCCACCAGGATCTACCTCCCTATAGTAAAAACCTGCTGAATAAGTTCAGTGTGGAGCTGCCCAAGAAAAATGTTAAATTGACGGGTACGCATCTACCGATACGTAATCACTTGATCTGCCTTCCCTTATTACAAACACTGATAAGACTCAGTCTAGAAGTTGATGTAATAAGGAAAGTGTAAAAATTCAAACAGGATTTTTAATTGAGGGAATATATCCTGGAGAATGCTGAGAGGCGAGCTAAAGAGTCTGATCTGGACAAGCGGAACACCATCAAAATCATAATGAATGGTCTTTTTGGTGTGACAATTAAAAATTCATTAAATTATTCCACTAGAACTGTTGTCATCACTGATGAACCGTCTCTCCTAAGGAACTTGTCCAAACACATGTACAAGTTTTTAGAAAAACTCGGTAATGGAAGGGTACATTGTGAACCATTGCAAAGAGTCTGTTATGGCTGAATCCCTGATTTACATCGGTTTCAGTATACTAGACATGGCAAAGGACATGATGTACTGCTTCTATTATGACGTTCTTCAAAATCACTACGGTGAAAGAGTTCAACTCCTTTATACCGACACTGACAGCTTGATCGTCTCCCTTGCGACTGATAACCTCAATCGTGAATTGAAGGAGGTTCTCAAACCCTATATGGACTTGAGAAATTTCCCGAAAACTCACGAATTGTATGATGAGTCACGTAAGGGGGAACTCGGATTAGTCAAGGTTGAAACGGGGGCTGAACTCATGAGAGAATTCATCGGTGTCAAACCTAAGGTTTATTCATATCTTACTGAAAATAGCCGTAGTAACACCTTGAAAGGTATTCAAAGATGCTGGCAAAAGACCATTCCGCATGAACAGTATTGAGAAGTGATCGAGAAGAATGAGATCACTTATACACGTGTGCACAGTTTGCAAAAAGTGGGAGGTACCATGTGCCATACGAGCCAGCGAAAAGTGTCTCTATGTCCTTCAGAGGATAAGAGATATTATGTGACACCGTATAAATCGTTGGCGTAAGGTCATCCAGACATTGGGGTGGAGGAGAGGGTGGAGGGTGTGGTACTAGAGGTGATAGAGGGGTTGGTGCCAGCAGCACCCTCTGTGTCTAACATTCCGCCCGCTATTCCTAGCACCTCGAGAATTCCTGCTCCTCCTCCATCCCTACACCCATCTTCACATCATTCCTCTCGAGTGAAAGGGTGTTCAAAACGGCAAAGAGAGCACAGTAAAGTAGGGGATGTAAAATCAACCCTCTCTTCATCGTCATTGGCATCGCTTTTACCTCGTCGGCAAATGGATTCACCCCATCTTCCTGTGAAACGAGGGTGTTTCACCTTGACTTAGTGGCCAATTTTATGTTTTTGTAGTATACTTAGTTTTATTTTATCTATTTATCTATTTATCTATCTATCTATCTATCTATACATATATATATATATATATATATATATATATATTATATATATATCTATATATATATATATTATATATATATATTATGTATATAGATATATATATATATATGATATATATATATATAGATATATGATATCTATATATATATATATATATTATATGTGATCTATATATATATCAATATATTATATATATATATATATATATTATATGGTATATATAATATCTATATATATATATATCAAATCTGGCATTGACTCATGGGAAAAAGGCCAATCAACATAGTTCTTTATTCCAACGTTTCGTAATAACATTTATTACATCTTCTGGGAATGTGTCAATTAATTAAAATAATAAAATTATAAAACAATCCTAAATTTACTAAAAAATTTAAAAAATCTTAAAAAGACTAAAATTTACTAAAATATACAATTACAAAAAAAAATTATTTAAAAGCTGAGACCGCCAACCAACCTTAAGTTAAGAGAAAGGAAGACTGAATGACAGGAAACAACAAAACAGGAGATACGTTAACTAAGGTACAGTTGGATGGAGGAGGTTTGGGTATTCAACTGGGGAACCAGCTGCTAGATGAGTAACGACTCTAAAATGGGTAGTTCTTGGGGGATTGGTGTTTGCCCTATGATGCAAAAATCGTCTCTTTCGATTTGTGCTTTGCAGATTTTTGCATGGTTCGTGATATTTGAATGTTTAGGGTTGGAGAGCGTACTTCCTGTTCGGAAACTTATTCCACGATGAGAATCGATTCTGACCCTCAGTAACCTCTTCGTTAGTCTTTTTACGATTTTTTTAATTTTTAGTAAATTTAAGATTATTTTATAATTTTATTATTTTAAATAATTGACAGGTTCCCAGAAGATGTAATAAATGTTATTACGAAACGTTGGAATAAAGAACTATGTAGTTGGCCTGTTTCCTTGAGTCAATGCCTGATTTGATGGATTCCCTTGTCGTCACCTGCCTACATCTTGGTGTATATATATATATTATATAGTATATTATATATATATATATATATATATATATATATATATATATATAGACAAGAATCATAATACAGATAATATATACACACACACACACACACACACATATATATATACATATAGATACAGATATATATTATATATATAATATATATATATATAATATCTATATATATATATATATATATATTATATATATAATATATATATATATATAGATATAGTATAATATATTATATATATATATATATATAGAGCGAGAGAGAAGAGAGAGAGAGAGAGAGAGTTATTTTGTATTGTACATATATTATTACATATATAGTTATTTTGCGCATATATTATGTTAAACCTTGTATGATTCTCCTATATATATATGTGTATATATATATATATATATATATATATATATATATATATATATAAAATATTTCACTATAAAAATTAAACAAATGTTATTGCCGTCAACTTTCATTCACTATAATTGATGTCTATATAAGACAGATGAATAGAATACATGCCCTTAGTAATGAGCGTGCTAACATCATGGCAACAGGTCCCTTCCCTGGGCTGACTTTAAATCTTTTTGCCAATCCCGCCCGTATTATCATAGCGGGGTTTAGTAACAGCAGCAAGTCAGTCCTATGTCAAAAGATCATTGAACTTTATAAAGCGAATTTCCAATATATTTTATATTTTGGGGTATCTGAACATCCCCTCGAAATGCACCCCTCTATAGGATCCAAATTTAGTCTCCAAAGAAATTTTGAATCCCTTTGATTACACTGAAAGGGGGATTGAGGGTAATAAAGGCTTGTTATTTATACTCGATGATTGTTTCTTAGAAGCGAGTGATAATAAATTTGTCACCAACTCCTTCACAGCAGGACGTCATTCATCTATTTCAGTTATATTCATAATACAGAATACGTTTCATTCTAGAAAGTTTAGTAGAAGTATAAGCCTGAATTGTTCACATTACATTCTAATGAAAAATCGTGATTTTAGTCAGATTGAAACTTTAGGTCGAGAGTTATTCTGTCGTCAAAAAGCGTCAGCATTTTCGGATATATATAAAAAGGCTCTTTCGCGTAACCGGTACGGTTTGTTAGTAGACTTTGCCCCGTCAACATTACTATTACAGCTTCGAACTAATATTCTGGGTGAAACGGCATATCAAATATCTTACCAATATGGATAAAGAACAGTTAAAACTTCTTAAAACTTTATACGGGGATGTACAAGGTGTTCGGAGTTTTAGCGGGGTAGACCCTTTATTTAGAGTAGCGAAAAATCTGGATAACAAGATACTCGAGAAAATGTTAAAGAATTCTTACGCGGGCAAAAGTCTTACACCCTTCATAAAATCACGAGAAAAAAATATCACCCAAACCTCGAGTGATAGCGAATACCGATTTAGCTGATATTTCCAAATTAGCTCGGTACAATAATGGGTTTAAATATTTGCTGATATTTATTGACGTGTTTTCCAGATATCTACAAATTATTCCATTGAAAAAGAAGGATGGTGTCACTATGCGTCGTGCTTTAAAGAAGATTATCGAATCTAGAGAATTTTCGGGAATTTCACGTTTGAATAGTGATGAGGGCAGGGAATATTATAACAAACACGTCAGAGAATATCTAGAAGGTAAAACTATAAAATTATATAGCGTTTACTCACGAGAGAAAATCATCTATAGCTGAAAGAGTAATAAGGACTATTAGGAGCAGGATATATATATATATATATATATATATATATATATATATATATATATATATATATATATATATATATATATATATATATATCTCACGCATAAGAGCACCTTAAAATACATTAACGTCTTGCGTGACATTGTTCAGAGTTATAACAATACCCCACATAAAAGTTTGGGAAAGGAACACACCCCTCAACAAGTTCACGCGTTAACCGCTAGAGAGGACATTGGACGTCAATACTCGAGTATGTATAAAAATGCTGCTCTCGTTAATTAATCCATCCACCAGTTCAATCATGAATGTTGGAGACGTTGTACGCATAGCGGATGAGCATCGGAACGCAGTTTTTAGAAGGGGATATACTATTCAAAATACTCTGGAAATTGTTAAAATCCAAAAAATGGATACATTGCAAAATCCTGTCATATACTTCTTGGAAGATTTAGCCTGTGAAGAAATAAAGAGAGTATTCTACCGTGAAGAATTAATTCCCATAATTCTACCAGAAACATATGATATCACTATTCTGAGAAGCAGGAAGAAAAATAATAAAACTCAATAAAATGTTAATTGGAAAGATTACCAGAGTCATTTCAATTCATAGGTCGATGAATCTCAAATTGTATGGATATGAACCATAAACAACCTTTAATATATGAAAATAAAAACTTTAAGTTATTCATCACATGTTTATCATCAGCGAGAGAAGTAAAATCATTCCAATCTTAAACAGTGGTTTTGTTGCTACCATATCGGAAATTTTTAGAAATTTTCTTTGTGGTAATCTATCTCAAGAGAAGAAATTCAATAAACACTTGAGAAAGTGTAGGCGTGAAATACATCTTGTGTCCTTGAAAACAACGTCTGTAGCTAAGAAGAAAAATATATTGAAAAGCCGTAAAGGGGGCGCTATTTTATCGGTGTTACTACCTTTAGCCGCAGGTTTGATAGGGAGTTTTTAATTGATGAAAAATGAAGGAGTTTTACATTATCCCCGCCATTACATACGAGAGGTTAATGAATAGAAAGGAGGTTTGTGATAATATTGATAATAATTATACTAACCTTGAGGGTAATGGTAAGTTGGATACAACCGTTAGTGACATGCACATACCTCTTAATGTTAAAATGAATGCAAAATTTCCCACGGCGGCTAAATCACTCACGGGACCTCCTCATTCTCCTATAAAGGGTTTGGGCGAGGTGGCTGAAGTAGCTGGGGAGGAGGGGGTAAATGCTCCGATTACATTGGAAACAGTTAAAGGGGATATTAGCCGCAAAAGAAGCAATCCCGATTTAACATGTATTATTCCAATATTATTTAAAGAACCTTTTGTTAAACACTTAAAAAATTCTAGCTCGATTGAATGGAATAAAGAAGGAGATTTAGCTCATCCACTGGCAGGTTATAATATTTTAGACATCGCTCGAGAATTTCAAGGGAGTAAAAAAACAAACGTTGATAATATTTCCAATTATCACTACTTAATTGAGACGGCAGGGGTTAAAAATTGGATGTTAAGGAATGCAGCTATTTAAAAACAAATAGAAGCATGGCGCAATGCATTGAAAAGAGGTTGTAGTGGTATGAAGATTGTGGGACATGCAAAAAAGAAAATGGCGGGTGTGTGGGTACCTTATTAACATGTTGGGAAAATGATACAGCTTGTTTAATCATGTGATTAACCCTTTACATGATACAACTTGTTTAATCACGAGGTTGAGATAACAGTTCGAAAGTGTGTCGGGCTTTAGCTTGATTCATAGGTTCAGGTGACATGATACAACTTGTTTAATCAGTGATTTTGATAAAGGGGGTGCCATCTTTAATGACTCATAGTGTCAGGGGGTGGGGAACTCGATTGCAGGATTCGTTGGGTCATTAACTCTTGAACCATCAGAATATTAAGGCGCACACTCTTGCCATGGCTTCGTCAACCTCCTCATGCAAGTTAGTTTCAGAAACTTATCTGAAAATAGGTTCAGGAAGAGAAATACTTGTTTAGTAGTGGCCACTAATTGTGTTACATACAGGAATTACAGTGTGGTTGAAGATGTCGTTCGAAGTTCTCCATACGCCGAGATTGCAGGCTTTCGATATTCTCAAGCTGGTGCAACATACGCCTGTCTTCGTAATCGCGGTGTTGAAGGGTCAGTCCTTGTGAAAAGGCCCAAAAATATTACCTCTTGGGAATGTGACGATGAAGTAGATCTCCCTACTGTAGCTACTTTATTAACCCAATATGGTATCGGTGCCCCTATTGAAGATAATGAATACTCCCAAAAGAGTGTAGCATATTCCAAAGATGAGGACCATGCTGACCTTTTGAGCAGGGATACCAAGCAGATGAGGTTCAACCACATTTTTTATTTGGTGAAGAAATTAAAGGAAGAATTATTTAAATAATCGTATGACTATGTCAAATATGTTATCTTCCCCACCGGTATCGGACAAAGTGGACGAGTTAACATGACATGGTTGAATCAGTATTCACCTGTGTTATATACATTTAGTGGTGAAATGAAAAAAATTGGTAAAATCACTTGTGTGGTCATCATGAAAAAGAATTTATCCCTGCTAGAGGAAAGATGTGTGGAAGATTTATATATGAAGAACTTGTTGGCAAGATTTAAAAGGTTAGATGTATTAGATGAATTATCATTCACACATGATTTGGAAACTGGGGAAGATGTGTGTGGTATATACTAGCAATGTGTCTCGATGATGTATTATTTCCGTAATACGAATGTATATCATGTCTGTGTATTCTTTTGTAAACCTTTTCCAATGTATTCTTGTATGACTTTGTATGAAATATTAATTCCTGTATTTCTGTATGACTTTTCTTACAAAAATAATAACAATTCTGTATGTAATCTGATTTTCCATTTAACCTCTTTACGTATGGAATATTATGCATCTATATACACATATCATAAATGATTAAGACTGAAATGGGTTTTGTTAAGTTAATTTTCAGAGTTCCCTATTGACTTAAAAAAATTCGCGTTTTAGAGTGAATTCGGAGGACATGTTGGAACCTGTGATTTCAAGTTTCAAAACATTATTGGGGGGCTAGTAGAGGGAATTCGGGGTTGGGGTTGAGATCAGGGTTTTTTTTTTTACCTCAGTAGACTATGAGGAACTTTGGGGTTGGGGTTGAAATCAGGGTTTTTACCTCCCATAGAATATGAGGTCCTTTGGGGTTAGGGTTGAAGTCAGGGTTTTTATCTCCCATAAAGTATGAGTTCTTTTGGATTTAGGGTTGAAATCAGGGGTATCATCCCCATAGAGTATGAGGTCATTTGGGGTTAGGGTTGAAATCAGGGTTTTTACCTCCCATAGAATATGAGGTCCCCGTAGAGTTTTGCGAGGCGCCGACTCGTCTGTGGGAACCTGTGAAATTTCACACCTATTTGTTATATTCACACCTTTATGGTCAATTTTTGCACCTAAAGGTGTGAAAAGTAATTAAAACCTCATTAAAAGGTGCAAAAAGTGATTAACATCTCATTAAAAGTTGTGAAGTTTCACACCTAAAGGTGCTAATCCCTAAGTAGAAAAATCGACTACCTGGGGATTAGCACCTAGGACTAGGTGTTGAGGGACAATGGGGTTTTTCCCCCCTACTCTCATGTACTTGAGACAGGACTGCTCCCCCAATTAGATGTTACTCTTATGATCACTAGAAGTCAAAGGAGAACAACACACTCCGTGCATCACCCTTTATAGTTGTGCGGACTAGTGAATTTTGATGCAATTAAAGGCTACTAAAAAATCTCAAATATTACTGTTAACTATAATTTTAACATGCCCGTAGGAGTGTGCGCATGAGGGTTAGGGTTTAAACTCAATCAAGTGATTTATCAACATACATAGGAAAAGAACCAATGTTCCAGTTGCCGCCAGCTCATCCATGGAATCTAAAATGTGAGGAGGAGGAGGGCGGGAATCTGTCGAGAAAAAAGCGTGCATTCTTTTTTCACAACAGAGATCACTGATATATGAATTTAGCTTTAAACAAAGGCCCTAACTAAGAATAAGACTACTCACAGTTACTGTTGCATGGAGACTAATATTCTGTTTGGCAGTCCTTAGACCCTACGTACTAACACGTCTTGCTAGATTTATGGTCTTTAGTGGAGAGAGAGAGATCAAGTGTGTGCTCCGGCTTTTATAGCCCGGCCAATGAGTGATTTTTACAGTTCGATTTCAACTCTTCCACCATGCGACTAACTCAATAAACTAATAAACAAAAACATAACAGCTTCAATGATATGGTTTTTGATGTAGAAAAATGAGTGAAATAATAAACTGACCCAAAACATTTTTGTGAAAGTTAGAACCACAGCATTTCTGCCACAACTGGGTGAGAATGGAGGGAAAGCTAAGGCTTCGAGGTGGAGTTCTTTATTGCAAAAAAAAACGCACTAATTTTTTTTGCGACATTCCCCACCCTTCCAAAAGAAAGAGAGAGCAAGGAATGCGAGGGGGGTTGGGCAACTGGGAGGCTAGAATGTGTGGTTTGTTATGAGACACTTGGCGCAGCGCTACATCAGACGCCTAGCTCTCAACTAGACACAACTACAACTACTGAGTGATCACTCAACAACTCACAGAAAAGGACAATACAATAAAGGTCAATATGAAAGCCAATGCAAGTGGTTATGAAAGGAAGGGTGAATAACATTTCAAGAATTCAATTCAAGCAATCAAGCAAATTGCACATCAGATAATCGAGTTTCGGCTACAAAGCAATAAACAGCAATGTAAGCATATTCAAAAGGAAACAGTACGAGCATTGATAACATTTCAAACAATGCTAAATAAATCAACATCTTAGGTAATAGTACAAACACACACAATCTCTTCAAAGTAATCAAACAGGTAAATAACTCGGGCAATATTACATACTAAACGTGATGCAAGCATACTGGCAATCAATTCAAAAACAGTGATCAACAGGACAAGCATCTCCGGTAAGATAATGTCACAGAAATAATCCTTTCAATTAAAACATCTCATGAAATACAGTGCAATAAATGTGAGACAAGTATTCAAATTAATCATTTCAAATGTTAATCGTGTATTATATTTTTATGGTACAAAACCAACTAATGAAAATAAGAATGGTATCAAATGTTAATTATTGCCAAATTGACCAATCAAGGTAAACTTGGTAATAAAGGATTAGTAGGGTTAGTAATGTGGCATTGCTTTCTTCAAGGCATTGTCGACTTCAGCAGAATTTCAAACAAAACATGCTCATGCAAAATGAAGACAATTCAACTAGACAAAAATTGTGAACACGTAACTTCTTTATGTTCAAAATGTATAGTCATTCCTCGCGAATGAAATAACAATGAACAATATAGCAATGTCAAATTCATCAAATAGTACCAAGAGTTTCACTTGTTACTAAGACTGCTGCACACCCCCACATTACAGTTATCAGTTGCAAAACAATACTCTGGCTAGAGCTTCATAAGGGGTGACTTCAGTCCCATGTAGCATGAGTTACAAATGGAAATAATTGACATTTCATATAAAACACATCAGTCGAAGCCGTCTGCGGACCGCATTGTTCGATCTCACAAGACACAATAACAATAATTAGCAATACTCTGTCTAACACCTTCAAGTCTCTTTCCGTCTCCCACTCTTTAAAAGTTCACCTCAGAAATATAACATCACACACACCCGTTATACTAAATCGTCTCTTACCCACTCCATCATTTTCTCTCTCAGCTCAACAGCAGCTTTCCTTTTCGGTCTAACACTTAACTCAGTTACAGTTCCACTCGCTTCATTACCATTACTTTCTGTCTCTCGCTCACTCAGCTCGAGTCTTTCAGTCTGTTGAGACATACTACTTACATTTTCGTCATCCTGTTCACTCTCATTCCCTTCGATTTCGTACTCAGCATCATCCCGGGTTCCTTCTTCTTCTTCCTCATCATCGTGGGGATTTATCTCGAGTGGGACGATGTGTTCTACTGCTCGAAGATGCTCTTTGCCCTCAAAGAACACTTTTACAGATCTTATTACTCCGCACTCATCAGGGTAGACTGCGATAATTTTACTGAGAGGCCAATGACTGTTTCTGCTGATTGGCCTTTACTAAGACGATGTTGCCTTCTCGAAGAGCAGTCGTGGGTCCTCTCTGAAGTCGTGGAGTTCTTGGAGCATCTTCAGGTATCCATCACACCAGTACCTCTTGAAGTGGTCCAGGGTCTTAGTTAAACTGAGCTACCTGTGTCGCAATTGCCTCATGGTCAGGGTTGTGCGCATTTCCTCCTGAGAGACCACAGGCGACAGTAATCGCATCACATCACCACATATGAGATGTGATGGGGTGAGGACTTCGTCCTCTTGTGTATCCCCAGCATACATTAGTGGACAGTTGTTGATGATGGCTTCGGCCTCCTTCACAAGGGTCTGAAGCTCCTCTTCACCAAAAACGTTACGGCAAAGGGTGGTCGCAAGGGTCCTCTTTACAACCCCCACTAATCTCTCAAAAAACCCTCCCTTCCAGGGATATTTGGGAGTCTGGAACTTCCATCGAATTCTGGCGTTTCGAAGGAATTGTTGGGTTGCGTCTTCATCATAGACCTCCTGCAGGTCATGGCGTTGTCACTGTAAACTGTAGAAGGGGCTTCATGGGTAGCTGCAAATCATTGCAGCAACAACACGAAGATGCCAGCATCCAGCCCACTGCAGCAGTCCGGATACATGGCTCGGCTGGCTAAACAGGTGATTATAAGTATGTATCCTACTCTCCCTTTGATCTGGATGGAGCCGGTGTGGTCCACGCCGACCTTATCGAAAATTCTGTTGAATGGGAGGGGGAGAGGTGGTGGCCGACGAAGAAGAGGCCTGAAGGCGAGAATGCAGGCCATACCTCCCCTTAGCTCTCTCTTGGGGATGGCCTTCGGTCCAGCTCCAGCATTCCTGTCAATAACACGTGATTAATGTGTTGACACCACAATGCATATGAGTAGTATGGAGGAACTCCAAGTATAACTGTCGCAAAAAGGGACGGATCCCCCTTTTTGCAAAAAAAGTGAACAATCAGATTATGTGGGTTTTGTGTTAATTTTTTTTTTATTTTTTATCTCTTGATTCGCCTCACGGACATAGAATTGCAACAGCCACGTGCCACTTTAATTCATTGAATTTTTGTGTTAAATGTTTCCTGTGACCTTCTCGCGTGTAATTAACTTGTACATAATATGTGGGGAAATGTTTTGAGTTTGATCATAGTTTATTTTTTTAATAAAAGTGTGTAAAATTTTGAACCTTGCTTCCTCAATCCCTCCACCGGGTTGTAGAGTCTAGTCCTTCAGACCTTGTTATCGCCCAGACCACCGGGCTAGAACCTAAATAACTAAAGGGCGAATAATTCGCGACAATAACCTAGCTAACATGCCTTTAGGAGGCAACAATATCAACTGGTTTTTGCAATCAGTTACATTACATAATCTATTCTCTGTATAGGCAATGTCATCTCTCATTTCTAAGTTTAACAGTTGGATAAAATTAGTTATATGCGTGGGCACTTACACGTCATTTTCAAGTTTGCTACATACCAAAGGATAGTAATGTCTTTGTTCTAAATGCACTAATTTAGCAAATGGATCTGCCTTGTAGTTCCCAAACTTTAATACATATGATTTTCTTTAAGCTTACAAAACAGACATTACTCCCCTGTAGATTCCATATCTCTCTGGGCGGAGTCAGCAAACTCTCGGAGGGCTGCAACAACCATGGCTTGTTCATCGGGAAGCTTTCGGTCGTCATCTGGCAGTTCAGTTCTACCCTTTTGATGGAGAAAGGCAGGTCCCTTGTTCCACATGTGGCTAGACTTCAGTTCCTTCAAACTGGCACCTCATGAGAGTATATCTGCTGGGTTCTCTTTGGTGGGAACATAGCACAGTTCTACAGCACACTCCTGTATGATGAAATTGATCTACCCAACGCTATTAGAGATGAAAGTGTTTTTGCTTCCTTCCCTACTCTGTACTCAGGTCATAGCTACCTTGCTGTCGGTCCATGCGACTATTCTGGAGAAGCTGAATAAACTCTTGAGATGTTTGGACAACTGAAATCCCAATAATAAGTTTTGGAATGGTAGATTGCTTTTTCGGTGTGACTCTCATCTTTGAAGTTAGAATGTTCGTGTTGCCTTACACAAGCAACGGGTCCGTAAGCCTTACTAGAAGCATCAGTGAATACGTGTAGCTCGACGACTCCCAACATAATTCCCTTTGGAAATTCTAAGGAATGAACGTCTACAAATTCAGTTGAGATTTTATGCGCTTCCCTCTCTCGTTCCTGAGACAGAACATCATCTATTCTTATCCCTTCCTCCCAAAGTTCCTGTAAGAAAAGTTTTCCCCTGACAAAGATGGGCCTAACTAATCCTAAAGGATCAAAATTGGCCACTAAAGATGATAGCAGTTTGCGCTTCGTTATTCTGAGGGGGATATTGGGTTCATTAGTTAGGAGTTGAGAAGGACTTTGAAGGTGTTAGGGTTATGCTAGTTATTGTTGTCGCATCTTACGAGACCGATTAGAGTGGTTGTCCACAGACGACTTCAACCAAGCGAATTGTGTGTTAACCACCATTGTAACTCATGTACTGCACGGGACAAAGTCATTCATAATGAGGCTCCAACAGGAGTATTGTATAACTGATTTGCAATGATTTGCTGCTATGCAAAAGTCTGACTGAATAGCAAGTGAAGGACTTGATTACTATTAGATTGTTTCGATCATGCCATGCATGTAATCTCATTGTTGCTAAATTTACCTTCATTGGTTGACTCAGGAATAATTATTTAGCTGTTGCCATTCTGACTTTAATTAGTCGGTTTTGTAGAAAAATTACCTTGATTTCTATTGCTTGCGTAACTTAATGCATCGATTTTTGTGTTACATTAATTGCTACTTATTGATGATAATGCTGTTAGAAGAACGTTCTATGATGAGCCCTGATTTGATGGCTATTTCTTTCACGGGAATCGAGTATGAATTTGAGTGTATCACATTATTGCATTGCTATTGCTTTGATATTCCTTCTATCGCATTTACATGTTGCATTGATATTGCTTGTATTGCATTTCCATGTTTTATTGCTATTGCTTCTGATATTGCTTGTATTGCATTTCCATGTTGCATTAGTATTGCTTTGATATTGCTTGTACTGTATTTCCCTCTTTTATTGCTCCTGCATCTGATATTGCTTGTATTGCATTTCTATGTTGCACTGCTGTTGGCCATGATTCGAGTAATCACTCAGAAGGTAGTTGTACTGCCGTCGAGAGCTAGACACAGCGTACACGTCTAGACCTCGACCCCCCGAGACCAATTTGGCCTTGCCACCTTTCCTTGGCCCCTTCCCTTTTTTGTGGAAAGTAGAGAATATCGTGAAAAAATGAGTGCACAATTTTTCCACGACTAATTTCTGCCTGGGCCCTACGTAAAAACTTCCACATAAACCAATAGGCGGCAAAAACGTGGTGGTTCTGTGTTGAGATACATTATCTGCATTGAGATTATTGAGTCGTATCTTCAAAAGCCTGTAGAACATTTACTTGCATATTGATTTGTTGAAATTATGATTCATTCAAAGGAATTAAGCCGTTATTGTGAAAACCAAGTCCGTAAATGACTAACTTGTCAGGGAGCTAGCTTTCCGCTGGAGCTCGATGTGTCTTTCCCTCTTGAGACTCGACTTGAACTGGTGAGCTCTGGAAATTATGTACAAATTTCATTTTCACCAGGAGTCAACTGTGAGTTTACGTGAGTTTAGGGTAAGGTTCGTATTGTTATAGCAGTGTTAGTAATCTCAATGGCAAAACGATGTCTTGTGTTAACGTAATGAATTTTCTGTGATTTTTTAGAAGCTTCTCATGACCACGTGGTAGTCCTGCATTAACGTAAGGGCGGTAAGGGTCCCTTTGGAAGTTTTATATTAAGTGCTTAAGTGTAGACATGAGAGTAGGTTATATTTTTTTTTTAATAAAAATTGTAAAACACTATAGAGCATAATTCAGTTGTCCTTGTGTAAGAGCTGGGAGGTTTCCGATAATACCTGGCATCGCTGGTAAGTACTGTCGTCGAAGAATTCTGTTATATGACTTTAGTGTTTGAGTGTATGTTCTCTTACCTACTTCTTTCTTCTTGATGATTCGTTCTGCGATCTGGTTCTATGTTTGACTTTATGTTTCTTCTTAAATGTTAGTTCTGGATTAGTAATACTATTAGTCTCTCAGGAGAAGTTTGAATGAGACGAACGGCAGAGTTTCTTTATTTACTATTGCAAAGAATACAAGTTACAACTACAAATTTACAATCTGGTTAGGACCACAGGCAAAGTTTTGCTTCTTTAATGTACGACGACGGCCGGTCCTCTCTCGATCTTCTGGCCTTCTGCAGTCAGCTACCCCAGGATCGTATTTGGTCCAACATCCTAAGGCGGTGTATGCTCTAGTTCTCCGCACAACGGATTCTTGATTTGTGGAGCAGATTCTCTCTTTATCTATTTCCAGCCCCTTTTAGATGGGGTTAATATGTTAATACCTCCTCCTGGAGGTGGAGCTTCATTATCGATAGAAGCTGAGTGAATCTGGTGTGAGGTCACAGGTCAAAGAGTTTATGGCGGTCTGAAGATTTAAATTGCAACGGTGTTATGGCTGTCGTCGCTTTCCATCTCGCCAAAGCCCTGCGACTATGGTTTTGTTACGTCTAGGCTTGTTGATCAAATTTGACTCTCACACCAAAGCTCATTTCTCTCTCTCTCTCTCTTTCTCTTTTTCTTTCTCGTTATTTTCACTGTACTCTGATTATTCTCTCTCTGTTTTTACGCTACTCTATCTACTATGATTTCTTATAGCTATTTTTACAATTCGTGATATCTGCTATATATATATATATATATATATATATATATATATATATATATATACATATATATATGTATATGTATATAAAGGAAGAGGTGTCCAATCAGACGACAGTCATGTACACGTGTTTTATTATTAAGAAACGTTTCATGTTGTCAACAACACATCATCAGTCTGCAATTGAAATTCAACATTAAAATAAACTTAAAAATTACAATAGAAATTAAATAAACTTAAAAATTGCAATAAAATTCAAAAAATAATCAGAACGCTAAAATAGGGAATGAGAAGAAAACTACCTATTCATAAAGAAGGGAAGAGCTGAGTGACTAAAAACGGTAAGGTCTGCATACAACGTAAACCTCACGCCAAGAGAGAGAGGAGATGACGAGGTGTTGGAGTTTAAACTAGGTGAAAGGTGCTTAATAACAATGACTCAAGGTAGTTAGATGGGTAGTTTGTTTTGTGGTGCCAATTATAGAAAAATGTTTCTTTTCGATAGTAACCTTACAACTCTTTGCATGAATTCTTATATTAGAGAACTCGGGATTAGAGATTCTGGACCCAGTTCTATAACTTAATCCCAAATGGCTGTAATAACGGACTTGTAACAGTCTCCGTGAAGAACCAACATAAATACCAAGACATCTTGGGCATTCAAATTTATATATGATATTGGACTTCATGAAATCCTGTAATTTGTCCTTGTAATTAAAAAACCCTCCAATTTTTTTGTGGATTCATGGGAATAAGATTAAGTTTCAAAAAACCAAATTCCTTTTCAATAATATTTCTGACTTTTACACGTAAACTGTCTGAATGAATAAATGGGATGGGTGCATACATAGTTAATTTAGGTACATTAAAATTAAGGGTGGTGCTGACAGATACCTCGTTAGCAATTTACTAACTAATGTTAAAAACCAGCTTTTTGGGAAACGAGTTCTTAACAAAATATTCTAAAAGAAACTCGATTTCAAGATGAAAGGAGAGCCAATCAGATGTGTACCGAAGGGCCCTAAAAACCAAAGTAGATATAGCATTAATCTTAAAATTACGGAAACACGAGCTAAAAAAGTTGTTTCCGAGCCCAGTGAAGGTACTCTTTCTAGTTATTTTTATATCCAAAAAGGCCAGGGAGTCATCTTTCTCATTTTCCAACGTAAATTTAATGTTAGGATGGGCTTCATTTATGTAATCTAAAAAAAGCTGGCATTGCCACGAAAATTTAAATAAGGCAAAAGTATCGTCAACATATCGTCTATAAAAAAGTTTTTAGGGCCCTTCGGTACACATCTGATTGGCTCTCCTTTCATCTTGAAATCGAGTTTCTTTTAGAATATTTTGTTAAGAACTCGTTTCCCAAAAAGCTGGTTTTTAACATTATTAGTAAATTGCTAACGAGGTATCTGTCAGCACCCACCCTTAATTTTAATGTACCTAAATTAACTATGTACGCACCCATCCCATTTATTCATTCAGACAGTTTACGTGTAAAAGTCAGAAATATTATTGAAAAGGAATTTGGTTTTTTGAAACTTAATCTTATTCCCATGAATCCACAAAAAATTGGAGGGTTTTTTAATTACAAGGACAAATTACAGGATTTCATGAAGTCCAATATCATATATAAATTTGAATGCCCAAGATGTCTTGGTATTTATGTTGGTTCTTCACGGAGACTGTTACAAGTCCGTTATTACAGCCATTTGGGATTAAGTTATAGAACTGGGTCCAGAATCTCTAATCCCGAGTTCTCTAATATAAGAATTCATGCAAAGAGTTGTAAGGTTACTATCGAAAAGAAACATTTTTCTATAATTGGCACCACAAAACAAACTACCCATCTAACTACCCTTGAGTCATTGTTTATTAAGCACCTTTCACTAGTTTAAACTCCAACACCTCGTCATCTCCTCTCTCTCTGGCGTGAGGTTTTACGTTGTATGCAGACCTTACCGTTTTAGTCGCTCAGCTCTTCCCTTCTTTATGAATAGGTAGTTTTCTTCTCATTCCCTATTTTAGCGTTCTGATTATTTTTTGAATTTTATTGTAATTTTTAAGTTTATTTAATTTCTATTGTAATTTTTAAGTTATTTTAATGTTGAATTTCAATTGCAGACTGATGATGTGTTGTTGACAACATGAAACGTTTCTTAATAATAAAACACGTGTACATGACTGTCGTCTGATTGGACACCTCTTCCTTTATATTCATGGTTTTCCTGATGTAGATATGTATATATATATATATATATATATATATATATATATATATATATATATATATAATTATGAAGATGAGCACCTCACAATATATCTAGGAAAAAATAGTACTACAATTGACACGAGGCAAAGGGGTGAAAATACAATGAAATGAAATGATAAAAATGAAAAAATTTTGCATGCTTTTGGAAGACAGTCATTGGCAGGGCAAAATTATATTATATATAAAATGTATTTAATAAATTAGGTTGTGCTACGCGAGTCCAGTGGTGACTCGTGGCTATCATTCATCAGGGTGCTGTTTACTACATAATTTTTTTTTAAATTCCTTGTTAATAACTGCATAAACACACACACACACACTTCCCTTTGTCTCTCTCTCTCTCCCGCTGACAAAGGGAGCAGAACCGCGGCCGAAAGCTATTTTGAATTTTACTCATTAACATTGTGGTTATCATTTTGTCCCATTTACTACAACTTGCCATTGAGTTGATTATTCTGCATTACATATCATCAGTATCATCTCTAATTTGAGTACCATCGCTAATAGTACATATTGATTAAGTTTTGACGAATTTCAAAAGACACCTCCCTCCAACAGCTGCACTAACACTGATCGAGAAGGCAGTGCTCCCCTCACCTTTAGCGTGGGCTGGCTACCATATTATCACCCTGCTGGCAAAATAGAACTGCTGAGCACTGCAGCTCCACATATTGTTTTAATTCATTTGCTTTTTAATTTACAAAAACAAAAGAATGGTAATAGTTTTTTAAGGATTATTGATAATCTATACTTAATTTCTCATATTCATGTATATATTCATAATTTTGTGCATATATATGAAATCTATAGGGGTGCTGCAGTTCCACTGTGCCTACTGATGAGCCGCCACTGCTTGAGTCTACTTTTGTTGTTCTTATAAATTTGCTCAACCATAACTGGTGTTATGCAAAGTTTATCTTTAAGGTACCATATGCTGCACTGAAACCACTGAGTCAACAAAATGGAGAGGCAACATCCTTACTGATCATGTGACCTGGGGCGGCCATGTTGAGACATCTAATCCAGCACATATTACTATATTTTAGTGACGAGATCATTAGGAAGTTCGTCCCATTTTCCTTCTCATTTGATTATTGTAAGAACATGTTATTTAATTACAGGTAAATTTATCATTATTGTACAGTATATTAGATTCAGAAGATGAACCCTATCCATATGGTACAAGCACATGGGGGCCACTGATTTGAAATTAAAGCTTTCAAAGAATGTCCTGTTCAACAAACATTTAGAAAGAAGTAATAGGAGGTAATAGGGAATACTGAAAGAAGAGATCGGGTATTTAAAAAAAAAAAAGAAGTAAAGCAGTCGCTGCTGTTTCGCAAATCTATGGGAGCCTGCGCATAGGGGAAAGGTTGGGCACTTGCCCCCCCCCCCACCCCCACCCCCCTATTCATGGAATAATTCCACATCATTGGCATCAACTTGTACTTGGAGTGACCAGCAATGAAATGTAAACATTGAGATACATTGTGTTCATAGCGACCTTTGTCATTCATTAACCTTTTAGAAATGTTAATAGTAGTAGTGTAATTACGGTAGTAATAACATTTAGGAAAACATTAATTTTCAATTCGAACTTCATTATTATTTTGGTAGAACTTAATTAACTTCCCCAAACAATGCAGTCATACAAATAATAATTGTCATAGATTATGTATTGTTTGTGATCGGCGACAAAGCGTCAACGTAATAAAACCATTTTTACCTCATATATTATTGGCATATCTTCATAATAAAATGCCTATCTATATTATGGCTATCTTCTTCATAATAAAATGCCTATCTTATATATTATTGGCATATCTTCATAATAAAATGCCTATCTTATATATTATTGGCATATCTTCATAATAAAATGCCTATCTTATATATTATTGGCATGTCTTCATAATAAAAAGCCTCTTCAAGGAATAATTTCTTGGGGAAAGCATTTTTCAAAAGACAAAAATACACTTCACAAGTTTACAGTATGCATTAATTAATTACTTTATTTTGATGTGATTACATTAATATTACAGTACGGTACTGTAATCAGTACAGTAACTCATTTTTTTTATCATAAATGTATATTCATTCACGAAAAAAAACGTATCACCGTGATGTCACCAACCTACAGCCTCGTTCATACGTATGTATTATTTTTATACGACGTGATAGTAGTTGCACCATTCTACAAACTACCCACATATTTTACATACTTATGCTCTAAACTCTACCATAAAACACTTTGCTTACTTTTTTGTGGATCCCAAATAGTACTATATCCCGGAAAATTAACGAAATCGCGAATTTTTTCATAGAGCAAGATTCACTAATTGCTGTTTTTCATCTTATTTCCGGGACTAAATATATTTTTAGGATAAAAATGATTTACTAATTTTCAGATGCTAATATGAATGTAAATAGCAAAATATCAATAAAATGGTAAATTAAAATTCCGCAAAATCGCAATCTCTCTCTCTCTCTCTCTCTCTCTGTATAGTTCTCTTAGTGAAATAAAACCTTATTTCACTTACAGAATAAACTATAATACTGATCTATTATTATCGTAATAAAAGAACAGATGGTCCTCGACATTTTTAGGTACATACGAGTTGACATATTTTTATTCTTTCTGTGATTTAATAAACTGTGCTTCATAAAACTTTTATAGTTGACTCAATGATTATCACACATATATCTCACATATTATAACAGTATACAAGAGAATATTTTATCACTATCGATGTTTCATTTCTTATCACTGTAAAAACATTTAAAATACGAATTTAATATGTAAACAACACAATGTTGTTATTATTTTCGACCTAAGCTAGTCAAACAGCTTAAAGCACAACTTTTTTTTCTAAATTAAATATAGTATGTATTTGGCGAAATCTTTTATCGTGTTCATCTTGAGACTAAAGTTAGTCTCAGTAAGATGAAGATAGGAGTATATGCTAGCTTCTTGAGTTATATTAGTGACATATTATATCATTTTAATCTTTCTATAAGGAAAACTCAGCTTCGAATATATCAAATTACTTTTTTTGACAGTTACCGAATCATCGTATCCAAGTAACATCCCTAGACTTATATAAACAAACAATCATGTAAAATTATTTTGAAACCAACCGCAAAGTCAGTCTCTCTCTCTCTCTCTCTCTCTCTCTCTCTCTCTCTCTCTCTCTCTCTCTCTCTCTCTCTCTTAGGCTGAAACATTCAATCATTAAACAATATTAAATTGGCTCGACTAGCTGATATATGTATATTAATATATATATATATATATATATATATATATATATATATATATAATTTATTTAAAATACTAACACGCTAAAAGGTAAATGATAAATACCTTATCATATGACGTTTATATACTACATGCGTGAAATTTTTTTTTCCAAAATGGGAAAAAAAATAGCAAGAAACGTATAGAAACTAAGAGAGAAATTAATATACTTAAGCGAATATAAATACCGGATAGATAAATAGATAAATAAACCGTTTTGTAGCTATAAACAGCAAAACACGAGTGTAAATGCCATTACAGGATGCAGACGGCAGGATGACGAGTCAAGGGTTTTCCAGCAATTCAACGCATCATGTGGTAGGGCAGTAGGAGATCTCTGGTACACACACACACACACACACACACACACACACACACACACACACATATATATATATATATATATATATATATATATATATAGATATATAAATTATATTAATATATATATGTGTGTGTGTGTGTGTGTGTGTGTGTGTGTGTATGGTATTACAGGTAGATAGCAAAATGCACTTAGGCGCCCCTCGATTGAAAAAGTCTTTGGGGGGGGGGGGGGGGGGCGATATCAAGACTTCATTATCGTCACTATCACTATCACCATCACCATCACCCTTTCATATCCTACAGTGGAAACCTCTATATGGAGGAAATTTATTCATCCCATTGATATTTCTTTCGCTACAATCAGTCCTCCTATATACCTCTCACTATTCCTTTTTATTATATATTACGATTTTCTTCATAATTCTTATGTCATTATAAAACTGACGTGCAATGAAAGTTATAACTTTTGAAAGGGGAGAGGTGGAACATACATCCTGACTACGTGAACTCTCTCAAGAGACTGAGAGTTTCCAGCCCTGAGATTGGCTTATCAACAGCCAATCAGGAGCGTCGTAAGGAATGGCGCTGGGCATGAGATGCAGTAGTTAAGCTCACTCTTCTTGAGGAATGGCATATAGAATTTGGCCCAAGGCCAAGCGCGGGGACCTATGAGGTCATTCATCACTGAAAGGGAAGCAGAGTAGGAGTTACAAGGATTAGGATGTCTCAAAGACTTATTAGTCCATCATACAAGGAGACATCGTCTGCTCACTTATCTGTAGGAGCAGGTTTTGCTGTGCATTCACAGTGTCCTAATGATTTTGTCTAGCTTTCTTTTAAACTCTTCCACACTGTTGCCGTTTACAACTTCTGGTGGGAGTTTATTCCACGTGTCACATATCTTGTATGTGAAGAAGTTCCCACAATGGGATGTGTTGTATCTCTTCAGTTCTAGCTTCCATTCATTATTTCTTGTCTGGTTTTCGTTTAATGTAAATAGGTTACTGTCTACTTTTGTTATGCCCTTCAATATTTTGAATGTTTCAATTAGTTATCCTTGCAATCGTCCTGTTTCTAAGCAATACATGTTCAGACTGTCTAGTCGTCTTTGGTTACCTATTTGCCTGATGGATGGAATTAACTTTGTGGCTCTTGCTTGTACTCCTTCTAATCTATTTATGTCTTTTCTTAGTGTTGGTGACCAAAACTGTACTGCATATTCAAGATGGAGTATAACTATTGATGTGTGGAGCTGCCGCACAGTTTCCTTGTTTCTGTATTTGAACTGCATCTTTATGTATCCCACTAGTTTCTGTGCCTTCTTTTCTGCTTTTATGCACTGTTTTGTGGATTGTAAGTCCTTAGTAATAGTACTAATGACTCCAAGGTCCTCCTCTTGTTCTACACTATTTATGTCATTCCCAAGCAGCGTGTAACTGGCATGAGAGTTGTTTGTTCCTGTTTGTAATACTTTACGCTTATCCAAGTTAAAAGGTATTTGCCATTTTTTTTACCACTCTACTATTTTCATTAGATCATTTCTTAAACTTTCCACTGCATCTGGGTCTACTGCATTTACACCTAGTTTGGTGTCATCTGCAAATTTGGCTATCCTGCTGGTTAAACCTACATCAATGTCATTAATGTAAATAAAAAAAAACAAGAGAGGACCAAGGACAGAACCCTGAGGAACTCCGCTTGATACATCTGCCCATTTTGATTCTTCACCATTTATTACGACTCTGTTTTCTATAAGTTAGCCAGTCTTTGATCAAGTCTGCTATTTCTCCTACAACTCCTAAAGCTCTAACTTTTGTCATTAGTTTCTTGTGTGGAACTTTGTCAAAGGCTTTTTGGAAATCTAAGTAGATTATATCTATTGCTCTACCGTGTTGGCTGTTTAACATTAAGTTATTTCTATCTATGTGATCCACAATTTGATCTGCAATTATGGACTCAAAAATCTTGCAAACGACCGACGTTAGACAGATTGGTCTATAATTCCCCGGCTCTTCTCTTGGACCTTTTTTGTAAGCTGAGGCACATTTCCTAGTTTCCATCCTTTTGGTGCCTTTCTTTGTCCAGCACTTTTCCTGTAGAGTTTATATAGGTGAGGAACTATCTCCTCTTTTAGCTCTTTAATTTATCTTGGATGAATCCCATCCGGGCCAGGAGATTTGAACTTGTTTAGTTTATCTATTTTGTTTTTAATGTCCTCTTCTGTAAATATTATTTTGTCCAATGGTTCTGTCCTTTTCATATTTAATAGCAGGTTCCGGTATTGAGGTAGTCTTCAGTTGTGAATACACTGGTAAAAAACTTATTCAATAACTCTGCTTTTTCCAAGCCTGAGTTCATCAGGTTACCTCTAAAGTCCCTTAGGGGATCTATGCTATTTGTTTTTTCTTTGGTTTCCTACTATTAATATGCTCAAAAAATTCTTTTGGGTTTTTTCTTTACAAACTGATGCAACTCTCTTATCCTCATTTATCTTTGCATTTCTTACTAATTTATCCACCAATCTACAGAGTTCTTTATGCCTACTTGCTTCTACTGGTGTTGGGTGTGGGTTCATTGATTTGTGCAATCTGTCTCTTTCTCTTATTGTATTTTTAATTTCTCTGTTGAACCACTTAGGCTGAGGGTTGCCATTTGTTAGTATTTGCCTTAATGGTATACATCTGTGTATTCCTTATGAAAGGTTTCCCAGTGTTTATCTATGCCTGCGTTCTCGTCGTACTCTAGATTTTTAACGTACTCCTTTAGCTTTTTTAGGTCTTGTCGACAGTAGCCTAATCTCATTAATATCTTCTTCTCTTTTTTATGTTGAACATCAATTTGAAATAAGATAATTTTATGGTCGCTTTTGCCTAGATTTGCACCTACTGAAAGGTCAGACACTAGATTATCTTCTGTTGATAGGACGATGTCTAGTATGTTGTTTCCTCTGGTAGGTTTGTCAGCCCATTGGTGGAGGAATTCATTTTTCTTTTACAAAATATAAAAGTTTCTTTCTTTCTTCGTTTGATGCGGAGGTCATCGTGTCCCAATGTACTGCTTGCATTTAAATATCCCATTGTTATACAGAGGAATGTTTGACAGCTAACCAGGGCTGTTCTTAGCTATAGGCATACTAGGCGATTACCTAGGGCCCCTGGGTGGGTTGCCCTGAGAATCATCGCCTGCACTCTGCTTGTGACTGTGGCTGTGCCCTCAGCAGAGAGGAGCTTCTCAAAGCTGGAGCTCATCAAGAACTATCTAAGGCAGTGGTATTCACTAATTTTTGCATGAGAGCCTTGAAGTTCAACTATTTGGCACCGTAATGCAGCATGATCATGGCAGAGGTCTTGGATGACTGGGGTCACAGATGCTGCTGGCACATGGAAAGAGTTCTCAATAAAACTGAAAAATTCTCTTCTCTCAACTCCTCCAATACGGTTTCAAACTCATTATAACTGAAGTGATGCAAAAGTTGAGGGTTATTTGAGGTGGCTGTACTGAGTATTGAGAAATGTGCAAACTGTCTGTCAGGTGTGAATAGTTCTTGTGATCTTATTTTGGAATACAGTAACTGCACGCAACATACTGCCTGGGTGCTTTTCTTTCCCGTGCTGTTGCAAGTTCAGGGAATTCAGGTGACGAGTAATATCAGATAACAGAGCTAACCTCATAATCCAGGATTTTGGTAATAATTTATTTACATATTTCCCGGATGGAGAGCCGCCAGTCAAGATCCGCTCAATGAATACCACTGATCTAAGATCTTCCATGGGACAGGATCGACTCACTGGTCTTGCAATAATCAGCATCTACCATGAGGTGGGCAGGCAGGTGTCATGTGAGTGAAAAAAGCCCGGAAGCAGTCATTTTGAGGACAATACATTGTTTATGTGAATAATGTGAAATATTAGTTTTTTTATGTTAAGTGTGTGACTGTGATGTTAATTAAGCATTATTTAAGTGTTGTTGTTGTTTTTTATTATCTTTGCACTTTGAAATATATGTGAAATAAATAAACGTGAAGTGTAATTGTTTCTTGCATCTTAGAATCGCTTCTTCACAGTTTGACAAACCCCTCGGGGATAAGTGAAGTACCAACCTATCTATCTAGCAAAACCCCCCCCCCCCCCCCCCCCCACCACCACAAACAGCATCTTGCCTAAGGCCCCCACATTGCTAGAAACGGCCTTGTAACTAACAGTGGGTAAATATGTACTGGCAGATTTCCCAGAAAGAGAACTGGCCGGATGACGATGACGACACAGTGCACGATAAAGTGAACCTGTTGTTAATCCGCTCCCTATTATAATCAGTCGCTATGCAGTCTAGGACGAGCGCGAATACTATCATCATCATCTCCCCGTGAACTAAGTGCCGGAGATAATTCGCCTAAAATGGCCGGATTCCTCACGTGTGGTCCCAACGAACTGCTTGTCGTATCAGGTAAAATGTTGGATTCAACTGAATCATTAAAATTAAGAAGAAAAAAAAATCTCTGCTAATTGTTGTGGCGAAATTCTTCACTCTTATTAAGTTGTCTGGAGATGAGTTATTCGTTGAGACGAATAACTCATCCTTAATTATCTTTAAATGTCTTTAATTACGAACGCTTTTGTTAATCATTCATTTTGGTCTAAGTCGATAATAGCTAGTCTCATATCTTGTCGACTCTCATAGGACTAAGTCGAAGCGATATCTTTTTTTTTTCTATCTATAGCAAATCTCAGATATCTCAGCCATCATTAGCCTTATACACACACACACACACACACACCTTTTTGTATGAAACGTAAGGATTTTAAAATTACGCAAACCAACTGGTTTGTATATCTGTGTTGTTTTGTCTAATATACTCTCACTGCGCAGTCATCAATAAGTAACGTTGTTGTCGGCATCATTACACGCAGAAATATGTTGTGAATATTAAAAAAATCTTGTAGAAATGAATATTAAAAAAATCTTGTAGAAATGTGAAGTTAAAAACATCTTGTAGAAATGTGAAGTTAAGAAGTAGTAACGCTGAAGGAAAATATAACGCATAAGGTCAAT
>NC_087206.1:45589681-45610319 GCF_015104395.2 Macrobrachium nipponense | reverse complement strand
GCATAAGGTCAATCAACAATTAAACACTTTTACTGTAGGGGTAGATATACACACTCCAACACTGAAGAGAAAGAAAGGACTGCTATAAAGTGGTGCAAAAGGGCTGCTGAGCAATTCTGGGGAAAGACCTAGTACGTCCTATATAAATTAGTCTAGAATGGGAAAAATGTCGGAAATGCGCAGTGAACCAAAAGAGAATAGAGTTCATATTTCTTCGTGAGTATCCAAAGGAACTAAACGGATTGACAGTATTCAAAAGCATGGCAAAAGTTTCATATTCCACGAGAAATAAGCTTTTGCATTCTCGGTTTTTGTTTAGGAGAATTAAATTTCAATAAAAAATCATGTGTGGATTCTTAAAATGGCAATGTGACACCTACAAAATTCGTATATCTGTCGTTGGGTGGTTTAGATTAAACTGGATTAATTCTATGCTTAACCAGCAGAGATTAAGACGACAAATCCTAGAACACTGTCCTGGAAATAATAGCGTTATTCGAGTTGCTAAAATCATTTATTTGAGTTACCCGGAAGAAAGGTTAACATGAAACACCAGCATACCGCTATGGTGCTTAATAAGCGGCTAATAATAATATAATAATAATAATGAAAAGCCATGCAAAATATGGGAGAAAGACCAACTCTTCTTCAGCAATTTGGATGAGTTTGCATCCATTTTTTTAAGAGTTGTTCATCTCGTCGTCGTACTATGGACTCAGTTACCGATTATTCATTCCTGTTCTTCTTTTAATTTCTAAATTATGCAGAGAGGGTCATTGTTTTTTCTGTTGACGAGTACGCGAATTATAATCTCAAAGGGAAAAAGCTTTATGAATCTAGTGGGAAGGACGACTCATATTTGGCGAAGGGCCCAAGAAAACAAGAAAAACGTGGTTAATGGTTAATATAATAGAAACGAACAGAGAGAGAGAGAAGAGTAGATAGATGAGAGAGATAGATAAATAGATAGATATATTAGATAAGATAAAGGCGAAAAGAGAGAAGAGAGAGAGAAGAGGACCTAGAGGAGAGAGAGAGCCAGCCTGCCAACCAACAAACAACCGGAGACACCAGTCCAAAACCTTGCCTATATCTGTCGTAGCTCGTAGGATAAAAAGAAAAAAAAGTAAAGCTTTTAATAAAAAAAAGTCATTCCATCTCTAGAAATAATACGTTTTCTTTTCGCTAACGAATATCTATAGAGGTGAATTGTGAATGCATGTCGAACTACGCAATGTAGGCTTAGCAATTTTCGTCTCGTATCGAGAAGGATGTCTTGTAAATAAAGTTACTATGGCTTCCTTTTCCGTGAATTGCTGAGGAGTTCTCTCTCTCTCTCTCTCTCTCTCTCATCTCTCTAATCTCTCTCTCGCTCTCTCTCTATCTCTCTCTCTCTCTCTCTCTCTGACTGATCTTTGTTCTCATTTTGAATTTTTTTTACTACACCACCATGGCGGTAAAAGTCTAGGTGCGTAATTTTCATTGTTTTTAAAAGAGGTTTCCCCAGTATAGGCCTAATCCTCTCCATAGTGATTACAATCAGGAGATTCGATCGTCGTCTGAGCTCTCAACGATTGTTAATGACGAATGACTATAAATCGCTCAACTGCTTCCAGTTTTCCGCTGTCAAAGTGCTTAATTAAAGCTTCTTTGACCAAATGCTTTAGTTCAGCAATTTTGAATGTGTTTTTCTTGGAAATGTAAGCTCAGGAAAACATTTTTAATAACATTAATTTTCCCATCAAAAACTTAAGTCATTCTTAAACAAATGAAGCTTTATTATTAGACAAGAGTAACCATATATTTTGTTAGAATAAAAAGTATCGTAAACATTTCGTTATTCACTGTCGTGGTGTATCTATTGAATTGTGGCACCTGTGCAGAAAATCCAGGCTAAATGGCCGAGTTTGACTATACCAGAGCAATGTTTTCTCATTTATATATTATATTCTACGCTTATATTGTCGTCCAGCAAGGGCCGTATAGCCTTGTTTGATCACTATCCTTTATATTAGTACTATAGACTAGACCATATTACATTCGCGTCATGTTGTGGTAGGGAGACGCAAGATGAAGAATTCCCCGTTCTTATTTTCATATATTTGCAATCACAGCAGCTCTGTAGTTACTAAGACCATGAATAAACGAAATGTTTTTCTTTTCTTTTTACTTTTTGGCAAGGTATTTCTGGGAAAAGAAACCCGCTATGATCGCTGGAGGAAGAGTATTCTATTGGCCTGGTTTACAAAAGTGCAGCAGGTATGGTGTCAGTTTTCATGCCTTTGAAGTATGTAAGTTTATAACACTATTTTGAGCGATGCATGATATCGTCCGATAAGATGGCAAACATATAATTGTAAGGTTTCGTACGGAACTTTGTCATTGCTGAATTCCATTGCTGGAAAATCTCATATAGCGTGCTTCTTATTAAGGTCTTATAAAAAACTTACAATAATAAAATTTAATAAATATCGTTGATGAATATCCTCCTCAAAAGCATTAATTGTGCAGTCATCCCAACAAAAATTTTGATATCCTTACACAGTCTTACATAGATCAAAATAGTCTTAAATCACTGCACAGCCTCAAGCAGGTTTTCCGTAA
This sequence comes from Macrobrachium nipponense, assembly GCF_015104395.2. NCBI lineage: Eukaryota > Metazoa > Arthropoda > Malacostraca > Decapoda > Palaemonidae > Macrobrachium > Macrobrachium nipponense. The sequence goes on along the minus strand of NC_087206.1, from coordinate 45,607,715 downwards.
GAGAAAACCAATATTTACTACGTACAGTTACGTTTTACAATATAACTCAAGATAACTGAGCAAACAATTCACTATTTTATGTAAAATGTAAATTAGTTGTATGAGTTTCAAATCACTCATTCTTTTATACATTTGGTGTTTGTTGTAAGACTACTTATTTAAGGGGTTTTCACCCCCCCCCCCCGCCCACCCCCCCCCCCCGCCTCTCTCTTCTCTCTCTCTCTCTCTCTCTCTCGCTCTCTCTCCTCTCATCTCCCCGTCACGTCTCCCTCCCTCTCCCTCCCTCTCTCTCTCCCTCTCCCTCCTTTTAGTTTTCTGAGAAGAAAACTATTGTGTCGGCTTTGTCTATTCGTCAGCACTTTTCCTGTCCGCCCTCAGACCTTAAAAACTAATGCGGTTACAGGGCAGCAAATTGGTATGTTGATCATCCACCCTCCTATCATCAAACATACCAAATTGCAGCCTTGTATACTGAGGCCACCGGGAGATAGAAATACTTTCGGTGGTCTTGTGCCGAAGAAACTTATAGGTGCATTTTTCTCTTGTTTTTCCCGCCAGAATCTCACTCAACGTCATGACAATAATGATCCCCACACCTGACGTATACACTGCCCAGGGCGTCCTCATCTCTGTGACGGGCATTACTCAGGTATCGTGAAACCATAATTTCTTTGCGAACAGTTTGTATATTCATTCTGCTGTTATAAAACGTACATGTATGTATATTTCACCTAGTTCTACATGAAGTTCAAAGTTCTAAACCCGCTCATTTGATGTCTGCTGTTTACTACGATCCTGTTAAAGAGATCATGCAGTATACAGATGTTGCAACTCTAGGCCTATATTCACTCTTAGGCTGAGCTTACAAACATATTCAACCGTCCATTTTATTGTAGAAATGCTTTGATGAGTGGTTTGCTCTCTTCCAGAAATAGTAACCTGCCTTTGAATCACTGGCAAAAGCAACATTTCATATGGGGAATTATCAAAAAAATGTTAAATCAATGTTAAAAAGTGTTTCACAGACATTTCATATTTCACTCAGGAACTTCTGCTATGCAAGCACTACAGTTTTGTTTTGTACATCATCTCTGATCGACAGGTCCAGATACTTTTTTAGTAACATTTTATTAGCGAACTTCTACTATGCAAAAAAAAAAAAAAAAAAAAACACCCAATTTTCGTGCCTCATCTCTGACAGGTGAAAATTAGCACGCAGAGCAAAGAGCTCCTTGAACGCGCATGTTGCAACTTCTTGAGCAAAAGCAAGATAGCAGTCATAGAGCTGATCCAAGAAACACTGGAGGGTCACCAGAGGAGCGCCGTGAGCTTGACAACCGTTGAGGTGAGTCTAGGGAAGAAGAATATACTCCTTACATTGTTGCTGAGAGCATATAGGCATCACTTGGTGGAAAATTTCGAATTTGGGAGAAAATACAGCAAACATCCTTTTAACGCAGGGTACACCACCCTACTTACGGACAAGTTTTTTCATCCTAAAACACAATACACTGTACATACAGTGTTGTATACACAGAATAGGCCACCAAAACAAAATTCGAACTTAGGGGTGGCAAAAGGGATCGAGTTTGCTTGTGTCTCTGAATGTTCAAAATGTTCGTAAGTAAGGAAGTGTCTGCATATAGAGAAATATGTGAGGAAACAGACTACAGCAGATGGAAAATGGGACTTGAGTAGACATGCTGATCTTAGTTTGGACGCCTTGTGATACATTCCAGAATTGCTGACGTTGGCAGTTTTTTGCCCCACGATACTTGAGAACTTAAAATGTACTACAGCTTGAGATGTACACTGCTTGTTTTTGTACAGTGCCAAAACTTTCCATTTACATACAATATGTCAGTATCTGTTCCCCAAAAAGTGCATTAATTAAAAATACTCAACAGTGCTTAAATGAGGCGTTATATAAGTTTAAATGAATTCATGAAAAATAGCAGAATAGAAATCAATCACTTATTTTTGCACGGTTCTAATGTAAAGTGCCTTTCCAATCATGTTACATTCAATGCCCTTTATGCAAGCTATTCCACAACAAAGCGCGTTCGAAGAATTGTAAAATTATGTGCTCTTAATTCTGACTGCAAAACAAGCTGCTAGAGCTGGGTTTTCTTCTGAAAATTCAACGCCTCACTCCGCACTTGACCCCTAACCATGTTTATGTAACACCACACCCTGTTTATAGGATATTTACAGAGACAGGCAGGCCTTCAACACTCGCATGATCGAAAGTGCATCAGATGACATGGTTAACCTCGGGGTAGAGATCTTGTCCTACACCATCCACGAAGTCTATGACAATCTGGTAGGCTACGGGCTGAAGTAATTTTAAAACGCTTTATCACACTCTCAAGTCTTATGGCTTTAGCTTTAACTTTTTCTGGTCATTCTGCCAAGCTTCTTGCAAAAATTTCACCAGATGCAGTGCTTAAAATTTTGCTGTGATCTTGATAAAAATTGGTAACCTTTAGTCAAATGCTGCTATATTTTGTTGCATTTGAGATGAAAATTATATTGTTCGTGCAAAGTTTTAGTCGTTTATCTGTACTGGTGTCAAATTTGTGTTCTTGCAATTAGTTGTTAGCTACTCAAATACATTTTGAAAGTATTATGGTTATTTGGTAAGTAAAACAGAAACCGCACATGAAAGGTAAATGTATCACGCTAGTACAAACTCTGGGTAACTTCAAATTGCACCAGTTTTGGGTATTTGGCAGTGTGTATTCATCTGCAAAGATGGCAGATAAAGCCGGCTAGCGTGACAACAGTTTTGAGTACGAGCTTTTTTACCTTTCTCTTTCACTTTTCCCAGTTTCAGTGCATTTGTGTTTTATTCATACAAGTAACTACTGAAGCAATTGTATAAGTATACTGTGTACTATTTTAATGATTTAATAACCATATTGCCTACTTTATATTCTGGAAAAATTATTAAGAGGTTCTCCCAGCTTTTACAATAGACTTAATTTGTCAGTACATATCTCATTCGGTATCTCATTCAATATATTGAGTCCAATTTCTCATCTCACACTTCATGATGACCAAGTTGGTAGTACGTCATTAAATCCAGCTCTTGCCTATCTTTCCATCAGGGCTATTTGTCATCTCTGGGCAAGTCACGGATAGCGGAGATTCACAGGGATGCGCGCATAGGAGAAGCCCTGGCCAGAAGAGATGCACGAATTGTGCAGTCACTGGCCCGAGAGAAGCTCGTCGAAGCCCAGCTCACCAACAAGACCCTCATGGCGCAAGCCGAGCTGGACTTCCTGTGCAAGAAGGAAGATTATGAGAAGGAGGTCTATTCTCAGGTGAAAATGAGCTTTTGGTCACGTCTCCTCTCTTAACATTTCTTTTAAAGCATAGGCCTAGGATGTGAGCAACCCAGTGGTGACCTAGGCCTACGATATGACCAACACATTGAGCAACCTGGTGATCTTGCCGAGCCCAGGGCCTTCAGAAACTAGAATAACAATGTGAGGTTAAAGACTAAAGAGTGGTGGCTCAACCCCGAAAAGGAATGATAACGCCTTTCTGAAAGATGGAGGGTTGTCAGATTTAGGACAGAGCTGCCTCCAAAGATTGGAAACGGGACAAGGAATGGAAATGTCAGTCATTGGCAGCCAAGGGAAAAGGGCATTCATTAACTTTCAGTGCAATGACACCGTTATTAAGAAGTTTTCCAGTTCTCTTGAAATAGTCCTATGTTATGATCTGTTTCATCTTCCATTATCATCACTGTCCTTTCTTCCTTCAACAGAGAGCCATGGCAGAGAATGCCTACGAACTTCAGGCTGCCAAAGCAAAGCAAAAGAATATGAACGAAAAGATGGAGATTGAGGTAAGAATCGATTTTTCTCTAATTACTGTTCCCAGTAACCCAGGTGCTTCACCGTCATGCCTCCATCATGGGATTGCTAATGAACCATCTTCATGACAAATGATTAGAAACTTCCACGGTGGAAGTACTGCTACGAAACATTACAGTTCCTGAAGATAGTTACATTTTTAGGTTCCGTGACGCAAAGGTGACGTGCATGCTTTAAAACAGATTGTTTTTCTGACATTTCTGAAGGAGCGAGTAATCCAGTTTTCTTAAAGGAACACAGGAAATATCTATACGAAATAATCCTCGTTAGTATTCAGATGATGTAACCGTATTCATGTGGGACAAGCCCACAGGGGGCCACTCACTTAAAATTCAAGCTTCCAAAGAATAGGGCGGCGTTCATTTGAAACACAGAACACCTGCGTTCTTTCTTATGAAGGTGTCCAGCATATTTAACTTTGCTTAGCTCCAGTGTTTACCTCTTAATTAAGAACTATCCTTCGACCCATCCTTATGAGTCTGCAAGTGCAATGCAATGGTGTGTCTATTAAATGTTATGCTGAATAATATGATGAAATGATGATCTGCGTATACTCGGCTACCAAATTATAACAGAGGTAAAGTCAGAAGTGACCTCCAGTAATCCAGAGAATTTGCCATATTTTAGCAAATTTACACCAAATTGCACCAAATAGCCAGCGTTGCACCTTCAGGGCAGCCTGACATAACTAATATTTGTCTACTAGACATGGTGAAAATCTTAATGGTTCTCTGTGTAAATGCATTTGTCCCTTCACTTTCGGCTTCATTTGTAAGGCCTACAGATATACCCTTCCATCATTCTTGCTCTCTGCATTGCCAAAGGTAACAAAACTGACAGACGCTGGGACGGACAAGCAATAAAGGCAATATTATGCAGGCAACTGACTATCAAAGCCATTTAGATTAGTCCCTCAAGACCTCTGTCGCACAAAGGAGCTATAGTAGAGTCACATCAACCGTGCATCTGATGTCTAGGCCAATCCCTCATGATGCTCCTGACTGGCTGTTGATAAGCCAATCACAGGGCCGGAAACTCTGTCTCTCTCGAGAGTTCACATAGGCAGGACGTATGTTCCACCTCTCTGAGGGATACATCTTTCAAAAGTATCCCTCAGCAGAGATGGAGCATACGTCCTGCCTGTGTGAACTCTCTCGAGAGAGACTGAGAGTTTCCAGCCCTCTTGATTGGCTTATCAACAGCCAATCAGGAGCGTCGTAAGGGACCACCTGAGACCCTCTGAAGTTCTGAACTCTCTGGGACTCTGTATTATTACTTAGGATGAAGTTTCATATTACTGTTAGCATAAAGGATGACAAAACAACTTTTTCGACAGGTTATCGACAGGAGGGAAAGGGTCACATTGGAGGAACAGGAAACCCTCCGCAGAGAGAAGCAACTACAGTCCGCAGTCAAGCAGGTAGCAGACGCAGAAAAGTACAAGTAAGATGGAAAAGTATAAAGTTTCAGAGTTACACTCAACCGCGTCCATTTTTTTTTTGCCTACTTATTTATCTTCTCTTTGGCCTGTTCACTGCATTTTCCTGGAAAAATCCCAATACATATATATATATATATATATATATATATATATATATATATATATATATATGTAAGATAAAAGGCCCATCAAAACACTATTTTAACATTGCAACCCTATATTTCGAGCACTGGTTGCAACGTTAAAATATGTTTTATGTGCCTTTTATCTTCATATTGCTCTTGTAATACAGTAAAAAGACATTCATATATATACATACATATATATATATATATATATATATATATATATATATATATATATATATCTAATAAAAGGAGCCCATATGTGTGACTCAGGGAACCAAAGAAATTAATATTGGATTTCCGAGTTTTCTGTTCAGTTTGAATCTACGCAGATTTACTCCATCGATGTACGATATCTCGACAATCCCAGAATGATTAAGATAAAATAATCTTATATATAGTTATTTAACTCTTGCAAATACACAACCGTGTGAGAATAATTCATGAGATAAAAAATGATCCGTAAATAATTACTACTTTGAAATATATATACTTTAACAGATATAATAAAATATAGTAAATAATATATACAGAACGGAAACATTGGCTGCAGCGGAGAAGCAGAAAACGATCCTGGAAGCCGAAGCGGAAGCCGAGGCCATCAGGCTGAGGGGCGAGGCCGAGGCCTTCCTCGTGCAGAAGAGAGCCGAGGCCGAAGCCTACGTCATGAACAGGAAAGCCGAAGCTTGGGACGAGTACAGAAAGGCAGCCATGCTCGGCATGTACCTCGACACGCTGCCTAGGGAGTATTAGGATTTCGATCTTTTTGTTAGTTTTGTAATATATAATATATAATATTCTTATATTAGATATATATATATATATATATATAATAGTATACAATTATAATAAATATATATAAAGTATATATAGATACACATAAATATAAATTAAATATATAAATAAATACACACAATATATAAAAGTATATATAAATACACACAATATATGTATATATATATATATATATATATATATATATATATATATATATATATATATAATATAGATATATATATATATATATATATATATATCATATATATATATATATATGTTGTGACAAAAAACTTTTACCGATATACATACACAATATTTAGAGCATCTATGCATCTCCAAATTCCAGCTTGTGAGAGAAGTAGGCTCCAACCTCTCCAAAGTGAAATCGGTGAAGATGGTCTCCACGGGCGACTCAGCCGTGGGCGCCGTCAAACTGACCAACGAGGTCATAGACGTGGCATCCAGCATACCAAGCCTGGTCAGGGGCATGACGGGCATCGACCTGCTGAAGGTAATTATGACGGATGCCCTGGTATCTTCACCAATACCTTTAACCCTCATATATATAGTTCGCCGTTCATATAGGCCTAAACTTATACCTTTGGATGTGAAAAGGCTAATTTTCTTTCTCTTTCGTCTGTTATTCCCTCCGTAGAGGATTACTGCCGTCAGTGCACCTCAAGCAGTGCACTGTAGACATTCATTTAGGTTCATTGTGGCGTTCCTTCGGCCCCTAGCTGCAACCCCATTTATTTGTTTCTGTGGTACTACCGTCTCACTTTCCACCCTCTCATAGCAATTGTTTCACCACACCTTTTAAAACAGTTTTACTACTCTTATTTTCTTAGTCAGCGCTGAATGACCTCATCATCTCCCAGCCTTACCCTAGATTTGAAATTAAAAAAAGTTTATTGATACACATCAAATGGAGTGTAGCAGCATGCTGCTGTCCCTGCCTACAAAATTCAAATAATTCCAGGAAAAAAAAGAATAAATAAATAAATAAATAAATAAATAAATAAATAAATAAATAAATAAATAAATAAATAAATAAAAATAAAAAAGTAATGAAAAGCAAGTATTATACATGAAAAGAATTTGAACCCAATTTATACAAAAGCAAATGCCAAACTATAATGCAAATTTTATACAAATCAAATGTTGATAATAGATCATAGCAAAATTACAAAAGGCAAAAGTCATACAAAACAAATATAACAAAAGTAAACTTTATAATAAAAGAAACGTGTTAAGAAAAGGTACAAAAAATCAAAGTTAAACAAAATCGTACTAAAGTACCGGCAGTTAATGGCTCCCAAGATCCAATTCCATTCGCCATAATAACGAGAAATAGGTCTCAATGTCAACTAGAGAGATTCAATGACCCTTTCCTAGTTAAATAGATGAGGCATAGTACTATAGTACTAACTACTTCTCCAATGGCTGTGTTCTATCATAACCACATTCTTTTTTTTTTTTTTAAATCTCTCGTTTTTCTTCCTTTTACAGATAATGAAAGAAACTCCTCCCCACTGAAGAAAATCATGGCGGCAAGACAAAAATGGTAAAAGGTAAAATGATATAGATAAAAAGGAAGAGATTAAACATCTGGAACCATTAAACTGTCATGAAAGAATCAAACTATAGACCCGTAAGTCTATCTTCTTGATGAGTCTACGACCCTTAATCAGTCATATAAACCAATTGTGGAAAGTCAAGGTAGACTTATGTTTATCACAACGAGTTCCTGATTAATGTATTTCTGTTATATTATAAAAGTTCAGCAAATTCTATATGATATATTGTCTACAGGCATTAAATATAGAATAAGTTACTAAATATAATGTTAGGCTATATGGATCAGTAAATATATAAATAAAAAACCACCACCATTAGATTTGGCATAATTTTAAAAAAATGAGCACCTCAATGGAGTCATTTCCATCTTACAACTTGTGATATACACTTGTTTTATTAAAACATTATATGGCACTAGATGAATATAACCTTCAAATGAAAACCTAATCCTGTAATGATGACTGCGTCTATCTCTCTCTCTCTCTCTCTCTCTCTCTCTCTCTCTCTCTTAATGGAGTCTCATAGATAAACCCTTGACCATCAATATATATTTTAAGAAGAACAATAATCCTTCAGGACAGGCTTAAATGATCTCTAAGTTAATTAATATAGGCCTACAGGAACCTTGAGGAATACAGGCCTATATCCTTTAGCTAACATTTTCATAGCAGATCTAAAAGGAATATAGGATTTGTTAGTTAATAAACGATCACAGCAGAACCAAATGGAATATAGGCTTATCTCATTAGCTAATTAAAAAAAATAATTGCGGAACCTAATGGCATATAGGCTTATTTTTAGTTAATAAGCATTCACAACAGAACCAAACGGAATATAGGCCTATCTCATTAGCGGAATAAAAAAATAATTGCGGAACCTAATGGAATATTGTAGGCCTATTATTTTTTTAAGTTAATAAGCATTCACAGAGGAACCAAATGGTTTATAGACCTATCACGTTAGCTAATTAAAAGGAATATAATTAGGCCTATCTGTTAATAAACGCTAACTTTAACCATTCAAAATATTCGGCTTAATTCCAATAACAATATCTAAACCTTAACGAAAATGACCGTATAATTAGAGACCTGTCGATTCAGATTAATTATAAAATCAACATCTGGTATCTTACCTTGTCATCTATAGGAGGGCGAAGACGTCTGTTAATTCACAAATAAATAATTTATTATCTTATTTTCACCACAAAATAAAAAAAAGTCTTTTAACCGGACACAGATAAAGGCGAATTTATAGTCTACCGGTTCTTTCTGTTTGAATTCTCCTTCGTCTCTATGACTGACAAACTAAATTAGTCTTTTACGTAGTTAATATAATAAAAAACTAGAAGCCAGACATCATTTCCTGTAGAAGAAACCATTAACATTTATTATATAAGCATAATAATGATACGTGGTTTAATATCAAATCAATTTTAAAAAATTAAAACTAATATAGCGTGATCTTGGTACTTTATCCCATACCAAGCGAATTAGATAGTTCGGCAGTTAAACCACCGTTTCGTTAATTTCACCGCTAAAGAAAATATTTAAGAAGAGTTACGAATCGACAATTTATTTGCCTTCCTTAATAAGAAAGTAATAACATTTATTTTACCTTTAAAACCCTTTTGATTGAACAATAAACGACATTTAAACTCAAGAACTTTGTCAATGTTGCAAACACTGAACCTGGTTTAAACAGCAAACAACTTATTTCCTGACAATATTACTTATCAAATACATATCATACAGGAAGGAGGGCGACCTTGAAACAAAGTAAAAGGTTACTATTCAAATAAATGAATTTGAATAAATTTAAATAATATACACATGCATTATAAAGGTATTAATTTATATTTTGATGATGCTCCTTGATCATGAATACCTAGGCCTACTACTGTGGATCGGTTTGTCAGTGTATAATTTTGTAAAATTTGTGTTTAATGTAATATATACTTTTATATGAAAAAATTATTAATTCTAATTTTACTAGAATATATATATATATATATATATATATATATATATATATTTCTAAATTAGCTTTTTTCCTAGGCTAACCGCGGCTAGGCCAAGGCTAGCTTATAAAAGCGCGATCACTGTCTTTAAATTACTTATTTAAAAGGAAAGTAGGTTTTGCAATGCAAGGAATGTATATATAATATATACTGTAAGGTACAGCACATAATTACTTCTAGACCTAAAGAGTGCCATAATTGAAAATCTGAAATTAAAGTAAGAGAACCAAGAGATAGGAACTTTAGGTATTGAATATTGGATATTGTATAAGAAATCATTTATTGGTCAAGTTATGTAACGTCAACTGCCTACGACCAATTTAACTGATGTTTTACTAAGGTACCATTGCCATACCAAAATTTTGAGAGTAAAATTTTCCATTGAATTCAAATTTACAGTCTTTTACTCATAATTAGATCAGTTCAATTAAGGTGTTTTTTGAAAATGGAATATCCAGCTGTTTGTTTTCTAATAATTCCGATAGAATGGGAAACCCTCTGTCTCCAGTGCTAAGTAATTTATATATGGAATTTTTTGAAAAGGAAATCTTAAACAATATAATTCCATGCAATGTACCTTGGTTTAGATATGTTGACGACATAATTTGTGTATGGCCAGAGAACGAGATGTAAATAACTTTTTTGCCAGGCTAAATCAATTAGTACCATCAATTAAATTTACTATGGAAATGGAAAAAGATGGTTGCCTACCCTTTTTGGATGTCCTCATACGGAGAAATAGTAGTGGGTTTAAATATAGTGTTTACAGAAAACCTGCTAATAATTCTTCCTATGTACATTTCTATTCTGGACAAAACAATAAGGTAAAAAGATCAGTGTTTGCATCTATGTTTCTAAGAGCACTACGGGTATGTAGCCCAGAATATGTAGATGAGGAGATAGATAAAATTCGGAATACAGGCAAGAAATTGAAATATACAGATAGTGTACTAAACAATGCATTAGAAGCGGCAAAAAAGACCATGTATCAAAATAAAAAAGAACCTTACAACAACAAAAATTTGCTTGTACTACCTTATAATAATAATATGAAAGATATCCCACATCTGAAGAATTTTGGTGTTAATGTAGTTTTTAAAAACAATGAAACAGGTACTTATTAAGAACTCCCCCGACAATGTTAAAGGATGTGTATATAAAATTCCGTGTAAGTCTTGTGACAACTTTTATATTGGTCAAACGGGGAAAGCACTAGAAAAAAGAATAGAACAACATAAACAATGTGTGAGATATGCACAGGGAAATAGTGGTATTTTTGTACATGTTAGTAAGAACAATCATGCTATTAACTGGGAAGGGGCACAAAAGCTTGTGTGTTCTAATAATGCAATGGAAAGGAATATCATTGAATCTAGTTTTATAAAAGAAAGTTACAATAATAACATGAACATCAGTCAAGGAATGTATAAACTTGATCCTTTAATATCAAAAGAAATTTGTAAACTGTTTAAATTTTAAGGTAGGCATTATTAATGTACGGAACTAGGATTATTATATTTGTAAACACAGTAAGGGGGCAGTAGTGGTAATGAGATGTCCAACCCCGCCTCCCTGACACCTGTCAGGTGTGGACTGGTTATCTGTTGGGTACCCTGATCGGTAGTATCCCTTGAGAATTTATTGTAAATTTTAGCCAAATGATTTTTGAAAGCCACTCCTACCTTGACACCTGCCTGTGGGTGGATCTGCAGTCTCAAACTGTTGTGCGTATGTTCGTCAGTACTGTCTCTGTAGTATATATATTTGTGAATTCTAATACTATGTATCAGTCCTTTATCAATGGCTTGAAAATAAAGCCGAAACCGGTCAGGACCTACACCTTGTCTATTATTTTTCACCTGTAGATATATATATATATATATATATATATATATATATATATATATATATATCTATATATGTGTATATATATATATATATATAATATATATATATATATATATATATTTATATATACATAAATAAAGGTATAAGCCACGAAGGAAAAATAAAACAACGGGGTTTCTGCAAGATCTTTCGACTGAACGTCCTTTACTCAGCAGACAAACTGACTTACATGAGAAATTGAGGGTACTACAGGAAAGGTCGTATAACTGACAGATAGGGATTATAAGGAGATTAGTACCCAGAATCCGACACACCTGTAGAATGAGTAACCTTTCCAAACAAGCATAAACATGGGTACAATTTGAGAACAAATTGTACCCAGAATTCTACCAGAATTCGCTTGAAATTCTTGAAAAAATGCTTGGCGGAACAAGTGTTACCTAAATCATTGCTACCACGCCGCATAAGAAGATACGATCAACATCATTTTAATGAATTTTCTTCAATGATGTTAAAACGTCACATTGCTGCCGCGAAAATGGAGGAAAAGGAGAAATTTAAAGAACTGGAAAAAGCCCGACGTAATTTCAACTATTTGATTCCCGCTGATTGGAAACACGCATTAAGGCAAGATATGTATGGAAAACTTTATCGAACTACAGACACTTTGATTAGAAAACTGGACAGAAAATTAAACAAACTTATCGACAACAGTGATTGGACCAATAAGGTTAGGAGTGATTGTGTGGTGAATTTATCCAGCAAACAAAGTGATAATGCAGTGCGTGCATTAGGCTTTGGGTTGTCTTTCTTCATTTGTAACAAACCCTCAGCTTTATCAATAGCGACATCTCTATATAAGTTTGAAAAATACAGTGACCTACCACAAAATCATTTGGACATTATCAAAGGCATGACATATAGTGCTACCCAGGCCTATCATGAAAATAACTTCCCTGCTCGCTACAGAAAAAGTTTAAAAGAATTGAAGAATGATAATAGCTTACACATTACTAAGGCTGATAAATCCAATAGTTTAGTAGCTCTGGACAAAACTGACTAAGTATCACGCATGCATACTTTACTAGAAGATGAAATAACTTACAAAAAACTCGCAAAAAATCAGTTGGACCAAGTAATAAAAGACTTTAATATCAATATCAAACAAATTCTTAAAGATAAAAAAGAACTCTTGTGTAAAATAACTGTAAAGTGTCCCTCATTACCTTATTTATACGGCCTAGTTAAAACTCATAAGGAAAACAAACCTATGCGCCCAATTATTAGTACTGTAGGATCAATTGCTTATAAACTATCTAAATATCTTACTAAAATGTTATCCCCGCTACCTGGAACTGTATCTAATTCACACATCCGGAATTCTCTTGGTCTTGTGGAAAAATTAAATAACATTGTACTAAATCCTAGTGATATCTTTGTCAGTTTTGATGTATGTTCCTTGTTTACATAAGTCCCTATTGACTCTGTGCTAGAATATTTAAGTAATGAACTTATATTGCATGAATTAACTATGTCCGTTAGTCACATAATTTCATTGATTAAGTTGTGTATTTGTGATTGCAGATTTATTTTTAATGGAGAATATTACCAACAAATATTTGGTATGGCCATGGGAAACCCTTTATCACCTCTCCTTTCAAACTTATATATGGAATTTTTTGAAAGATAACACCTCCCGAATATCACACTTGTCCCCTTAAAGTGGTACAGATATGTAGATGACATCTTAGAAGTCTTACCTGTTGGTATCGATGTAAATGATTTATTGTCTAAATTGAATAATTTAGTGCCATCCATAAAATTCACTGCTGAAATTGAAAATAACAATGTCATCCCTTTCCTAGATGTATTAATACATAGAGAATCTTTCCAATGTAAATTCAGTATTTATAGAAAACCCACAAATAATTTAACATATGTACATTTTTATTCTGGTCACCATCTTAATATTAACATTTCAATTTTTTCTTCTATGTTCCTACGTGCTTTGTTTATCACGAGTCCACAATATCTTGACCAAGAAATATAATACATAAAAAAGTTTTATAGCGTTGCTAGTAAAGAAAAAGAAATCCCTAAAAATGTACTTAGCTTGCCTTACTTTAGTGGATTTGAAACCATAAAATCAATATTTAGATCATTTAACGTTTATGTAGTGTTCTCTTATAACAATACCATTAAAGATATGTTAATTAAGAATAGTCCCGTAACAAATAACAACATCATTTACAAAATTCCTTGTAAGGATTGCCCATCTTTTTACGTTGGTCAGTCAAGTAAAAAATTATGTGTACGTATTAAGCAGCATAGGTATTCAGTTAGAACAGTCCAGACTCCAAATGCACTGTTTATATATCTGAGTGAAAAATCTCATTGTATTAATTGGGGCGATGCCTCTGTAATTGCTAGAGCTAATGATTATGTTTCAAGAAATTTACTGGAATCAGCAATTATACAAATCACTAATAAAAACAACCTAAATCTTAGTCTGGGATAGTACCATTTGGACCCATATATTTGTAAAATGTTTATGAAGGACCTTAAAATAAATGAACTACTAATTCATTAGTCCCACTGTATATAGTTATTATCTCTCTCTCTCTCTCTCTCTCTTGCTCGCTATATTTATATCCTATTTTCGTCTTTTCACTTATTTTTGGAATATTTTTATAAATTTCATGTTACTAAGTCGTATATGCCTCCTTGTTTTTCAAAATGTTTTGTTTTCTGGATGAATCATCTGTTGACCATGTGTGTGCTCCTCCAAGGTGTGGCTGCCTAAAAGTCGTTAATCTTGCCCTCAGGCGTTTTCTTGTTTCTGTAAAGTGAAATAGACCTTATGCTAATCTTGTAATGTCAGTTTGGATATTAGCCTATTATTACTATGTTTTTGCTCTGTATGATCAGTTGTGCCTAAGTAAAGGGTCGTGTTAGACCAAAAGTTCTTGGCTCTCTTGCCTTTCATTTTCCTCCTTGGCAAAACCTTTATTTGTACATTGCATCACATTTTATATACTTCGTGATCAAGTTATTCATATATATATATATATATATATATAGTATATATACATATATAATATATATATATATATATATATATATATATATATATATATATATATATATATATATATATATATATACATATATATATATATATATATATATATATATATATATATATATATATATATATATATATAATATATATATATATATATATGTACGCATGTATGCATGTATATATATATATATATATATATATATATATATATATATATATATATATATATATATATAAACATACATATATATTATCTATATATATATATATATATATATATATATATATATATATATATATATATATATATATATATATATATACATATATAATATATATATATATATATATATATATATATATATATATATATATATATATATATATATATATATATATATATATATATATATATATATATATATATATAGGTACCTTGAGATACGAAAGGCTCAACTTACGAAAAACTTGAGATACAAAAGCAAATACGAAGATTTTTGCGGCTCTACACACGAAAATTGTTCAAGATATGAAAGGTTGTTGCTGTAAAGTCCGAGATTCGCCCGGACCACCGATAACAATTTTAAAACTTGCGCGCCGCCAACTGAGTAGAATCGCCGCCATCCTCCTGCTCTCCCATTGGTTCCAGATGCTAGTCACTGCCATGAGATCCTTCTCTCCTATTGGTCAGCATCTCTCCCATGATGCATCTACGTACCGGCGTGCTCTTTTGGCCACTTCACGGCATCATCGGTATCGTACGCGCGCGGTATTCGTTCGTTCTTTACGATTTCGTTTATTAACGTAAATTCATTAGTGATTTCGTTCTAGTATACTTTATCGTGTTGTGTGAGAACTTTACTACATACGTATACGTACTACATAACATAATTATGTACAGTATATACATAGTCATGGGTCCCAAGAAACTTGAAATTCACGGAAAGAAGAGGATGCTTTCTTTGGAGACGAAGATGAAGATAGTTAAAAAGTATGAAGCTGGTATGCAATTGAGTGTGATCGCCAAGGAATATGGCCGAAATCCGTCAACAATAAGCACCATCCTTAAGCAGAAGGATGTCATCAAAGCAGCTACACCTTCCAAGGGCGTCACTATTTTGTCCAGCGAGAGAAGCCACGTGCACGATGAAATGGAAAGGCTTCTTCTTGTCTGGATAAAAGACAAAGAAATCGCTGGCGATACGATAACGGAGATGGCAAGCTGCCACAAGGCCAGCGCTATTTTCGGCGATTTGATTGCTCAGGTCGAAGACGACGGAGGAGAAGGGACATCAAAGACCAACCCCAGAGTTCAAGGCTCCTCATGGGTGGTTTGAGAAATTCTGTAAACGGACTGGCATCCATTTGGTGGTGTGGCATGGGGAGGCGGCCAGCTCGGACACAAAAGCTGCCGAAGCCTTTATTTATTAAGATGTTCGACGAGATGACTCTCAACGAAGGCTACAGTTCTCAGCAAGTCTTCAACTGTGATGACTGCGCTTTTTTGGAAAAAAATGCCTCGTCGGACGTATATCACGCAGGAAGAGAAAAAGCTACCCGGGCATAAGCCTGTGAAAGACGGGCTTACACTCGCACTTTGTTCGAACGCCAGTGGGGATTGCAAGGTGAAGCCCCTACTTGTCTATCATTCCGAGACTCCTCGAGCCTTCAAGGCCCACAAAGTGCTTAAGGAGCAGCTTCCAGTGATGTGGAGGGCTAATGCAAAAGCCTGGGTAACGAGACTTTTGTTTACCAAGTGGGTAAATCTGTGTTTCGGCCTGACAGTGAAGAAATTCTTGGAAGATAAACGCCTCCCTCTGAAATGTCTGCTGGTGTTGGACAATGCCCCTGCTCACCCTCCTGGCCTCGAGGAAGATATCCTAGTGGAGTATTCGTTTATCAAGGTTCTTTATCTTCCGCCTAACACCACCCCTCTCCTCCAGCTCATGGACCAGCAAGTGATATCGAACTTCAAGAAGCTGTATACGAAACATCTTTTCAAGAGATGTTTCGACATCACCGATACCACAGACCTCACCTTGCGCTAATTTTGGGGGGAGCATTTCGATATCGTAATATGCATCCAACTCATCGACCAAGCTTGGCAGGAGGTTTCGAGGTGAACCTTGAATTCTTTGTGGAGGAAACTCTGGCCTGATGTCGTATCAGCCTGAGACTTTGAGGGATTCGACTTGGCCGAAGCTGGTGCTGCAGATTCAGGAACAGTTGACAATCCTGAAACTGTTTCACAATCAGATCTTGATGAGATCGTTGCACTCAGTAAGTCCATGTGGCTGGTCGTCGACGAGGACGACATCAATGACCTTCTCGAGGAGCACCAAGAGGAGCTTACAACGGATGACCTGAAGGAGTTGGAGGCCATGCAACATAACGTCGTTCAAGAGGAGTTCTCTAGCAGCGGCGAGGAGGAGGAGGACGACTCTATGACAACGGCAGAAATTAAGGATGCTCTAGCTGCTTTTCATAAGGTGCAATCATTCGTAGAAAAGAGACACCCCGAAAAGGCTTACACAGGTCATATGCTTGCAGAGTTCGATGACGTTTGCCCGAGTCGTTTCAGGAGCATTGTCAAAAGCAGGCAGAATCAATCTTCCTTGGATAGTTATTTTTTAAAGAGGCCTTTAGTAGGAGTAAGCAAAAAGGAAGAACCAAGTGATACTACTACGAAAAAACAGAAAGTTGAAAGTGGTAAAGTTGAAATTTTGTAAAAAAAAAAAAAAAAAATCTAAAGTATAAAAATTTAAAAAAATTTAAAAATAAAAAAAAGAAAAAAAAATTAACTTTAACCCTTTACTGCCGACTGGATGTATTTTACGTCGACATTTTTTGTCTCTCGTGTGCCGACTAAACGTATTTTACGTCGACTTACAAAAGTTTTTTTTTAAATTCGCGGAAAAATACTTATAGGCCTACCAGCCTAAAACTTTTGAATCACGCGCCTTGGGGGATGCTGGGAGTTCACGGATCAAGGTGTTGTTTTGTTTCCAATCGTTACGCAGGCGCGCAAGCGCGAATTTTTTTTTTGCCGCACTAAAAAGTGTCTGTTACACATCTCGGAAATTATTTCGTCACTTTGACATAATTTTTGTACCATTGTAAATTAGCCGTTACATGAAGTATTATATATGAAAATGTGCGCATTTTTATGTAGAATACAACAATAAAATAGACATGATTGTAACTTTTATCAGTCTTGAGATATTTTCATATAAATAACGATAATTGCCAAAATTTCAACCTTCGGTCAACTTTGAC